>NW_010167442.1:68419-91573 GCF_000695765.1 Mesitornis unicolor
CTTGATATACTGGTGATTTTTCACTTGCTTTGTTGTTCTCTTTGCTTTAAGAGTAAAGCATTCTTGAAGAATGTTTAGTGTGTGGAAATGGTAGAAAGAAGGGGAAACTGAAGAGCTAAATTTGTACAATGTGTTTGTTTGTGTGGTGCGTCTTTGGTATGGAGCAAACGTTATGAATATGCTAAATGACTCTAATAAAACAGACTCAAGCCCTGTCTCTTTCCCGGAAGGTTTGCCCTGGTGTTTGAGAGTTGTATTAATCTTGCATTTATTATTAAACACCCTGTCCTTGAAAGAAGCCTTGAGGCCACAGTTTTCCTCATGAACTTTTTTTATATCTCTGGTATTTATTGTCTACTGCTGCCTGTCTGTCCTTGATGTAATCTATCAGCTTTATGCTTGTCTTGGCCTTGGTGGCAGTGACCACTTGGATGGGAGGGAAAAGGAGATGAATAGGACATGACTCTCTTCTGTGCCTGGCTTCTGGCCTTTAAAACAACAGTTGTCTTAATGTTTTTGTTTCTTCTCCTTCTTGAAGTGTTAGGGATTGCAACAAGAACTGATGAAGCTTCACTTACTTGTAGTTCTGCTAGAAATCTGCCGCAAACAAGATACAAAGGCATTTTGCAGCATGCCAAACTGAGATAATAAGTTTATTTTCTGAGAAAAGAAACTTCAAAGCTATCACATTCTTTGCTGTCAAGTCTGTTTTGCCCACCTGTGTTGTTGGGGCACTAGGGCTTTTCTGATTATACCTTTTTTGCAACCATCACTCATTGGTGTTTTAAGTGGGTAGTCTGAAGTAAATACAAGTGAGTAGGATGCAGTGGTTCACTGAAGAAATTCAGCACCTACAGCAGAGCATTTCTACTAAAAGCATTCAGTTGGAGAAAAGATACATCTATTAAGTATTAAGAATTTTTCAAATCTGGCTTGACCTCTGTAACTTGGAGTGTCTAGTTCTTTGGCTGTGGCATGTAGAGCAAGAACTCCAGAGTAACTTAATATTTGGTTTTTTCAAGTTCTCTACAGCCTATGTGTGCTTTAATTTCTTTGCTTCAGCATTCACAGGTACTAAGATGGCTTTTATTTTCTGAATTACTTGATGCCTTTATTTGAAACGAGGTTTGGTTATATGGGGAAAAAAAATAAGAAATAAATTAGGTCAAAGCCTAAGATCTGCCTCTTTGATAGAAGCATTGTGTTTCAGAAAATGATCCATTTCCTGAAGAAACTCCTTTTATGTTTGTATAGTATTTATTAGCTGAAAAATTGTAAATTCAACCTTGTGATCAGATGACCAGTCTTACTTCTCTTAAGGGTGTTTGAATAGGTAAAACTTGCATAGTATGGGCTAGCAAACAGTAAGCTTCTTGTTGAAATGTTTTCTAAAAAGTATCAGAGTGCACTATTGTTTCCCAAGAGAGAAGGTGAATCCATCTTTGGTTGTGTCATTTCACATTAGTCTCTCCTGATCACTGGATTACATGTTCTATCAATCCCCTGTGGGGAACAACCCTGCAGAATGCCCAAAGGGACTCAATAGCTGTCTAGTGACCTCTTAAATCATATGAAGTCACTTGGATCCCATGCTCCAGCTGCCTTATGCAATACCAGAAGCTGCTCAATTTCTTCATGAATTTCCTGTCGTTAAGCAGTCTGCTTTACTTTCTCCCTGCTCTGGTTCACTGGTGACTGGTTTGCATACAAATTTATGGGTGGTGGGAGGGGTAATACATTCCATTGCTCTATTTTCTGTTGGAATGGAAGGGTAAATTTTACTTTCCTTCAGGTCTCCCCTAAGGACTTGCAGATGAAGAATGAGGTCTTTTTTTGGCTTTTCTTTCTAATTGGCAGCTGAAAAAGTACAAGCTAGTCATAGCAGTTCCTAGCTGGATGGAGCCAATTGGAATTGTGAATGATTTAGGAGTTGTACATGCAGTGCTGAGCTTCCAGCTGCTTTCTTTACTTGGTTCAGGACAGAAATGAACATGTGGTTCTACATGAACGATGTCTGCAAAAAGCAAAGCAATAGGATAACTAAAAGAGTCCTCTAGTGCAGATAGGGTTTTGATCCCAAGTTCTAATCCCATCTCTGTCCATCTTTTTCTTTTTTTTGTTTTTATGGGACAGTGTACTTCTGCCTTGAAAGGGTGCTACTGTTACATTTTGAAAATGGGGAAGACTACATAAGTGCTAAATACGGTTCTGTGGTTGATTTCTCTAGGAGAGAGGTACTGTTTGTGCCTGCTCAGAGAGGAGAAAAAAAACAAACAAAACTGTTAGTGTAATAAGCAGCATTTGACTGATTTTTGTGTCAGAAACCAAATGTTTGGCAAAAAAGAAATGCTAGTTTTATCCTTGAGTTGTTTTAGCGGAAAACTTTGTATTTGAGGGCAATAATTAGGAACCTGTTGTGGAATTAGACTTAATTACATGTCTAGGTGGGCTATTTCAAATGTTTTCTTGTTTGTAAAACTGTTTTTCTCTTGTAGTTTATCAATATTCGCATGAGTCTTTGAGGTCAAATTCCATTCTTGGAAGCACTGGGTTAGCTTTATGCTGACTCCCTGCTTGCAGAAGGGAGATTAGAGCCTGTGGGTGGTAAAATGGTAGAGTTGCCTGTAGGTGCACACTTTTTTTTTCCCTCTTCCCGAGAGAACAGATTTAGATCTGAAAATAGGCAGGTGAAAACCTGATGTCCAATTGTGTAATTACTGTAAGCACAGGAAGCATGCTTCTTGGTACTACTGCCGTATTTTTTAACCTTTAAAAGTTACCATCTCAGTTTCTGTGGAAATCCCTGTGTAGCTTTGTCATTTTAAGAGTATTTTAAGCTGTGCACTGACAGCTCTGTCTTCAAGGATGCTTTTCTGAGCCATCAGGTGATGCATGAAGGAGTAGCCTTCTGGAAAGGGTCAGCTTTGCTTTTTATAGATGAGCGCTCAAAACAAGAGATGAAGAGAACAAAAGAAACTTGTTTAAGGGCTGCATTTTAATAATAGCTGTACCTCTGATAAAGTTTTGGCTTCTGAGCACAGAATTTTTTCCTCAAGCCTGGGTAGACTAACCCAAAGATTCTGCAAGGTGAAGTTTGCAGTATATCAGGATGGTTTCTTGTAGACAGACCAGTGCTCATTTTGCTTGTGCTGTCAGCTCTTGGAACGCAGTGCATAGTGCTTTGCTTGGGTATACCCAGTTAGCTGAAGAGCTGTGGCGTTGGTTCTGTTTGCTTGTGTATACTAAGGAGTGTATGCAAAACAAAGTTTCCTTAGCAAAAGGTCAAGGGATGGGGATAAAATTTTGTGGACCCACTGGTACTTTATGCTGTTATAGGCTTAAATGCTGGCTGTGGTCCCTAGAGAAAAAGGCAAATTTACTGGAAAAAGTTATCTGAGCAGATTTTCTTGCTTAATATTTAGACAAAAGCAGTTAACCAAAATTGTTGGGACGTGGCTGTATTGCTTGTTAACTGCTACTTTGTATATGAGTGTGGCAACAACCCAGTGGCAGGTTGTCATAGAACGTTTAATGCTGCTGCTATATTAGATCAGAACAATATATAAGTTGTACCCCCTGTGGAGCGGGTCTTTTATAGTGGGAATTAGGGGGAGACTGTATTTTCCACTTGAAACAAGTTGGACATGTCAGTTTTTCCTTGTACTTGCTCTATATGTGCTAGTGTGGATGTGAGCCAAGTGCTCTAGCAGCAGTGTGGGTCATGCCGAGCAGGCTAATGCATTCTGCTGCTCTGTTTAGATTGCATCTGCTGCCCAAGATAATGTGGGTATCTGTACTGCAGTGTAGACAAGCCTTTAGTCCCTGTCTGCAGGTTGTCTGCCTGCTGCAATACTCCTCTGTGCTAGATAAGGTAGTTCTCTAGAAGACTACTTGCTCTTTGGCTGCAGTCTGCTCACGTGCTTGCAAAATGTGATTGTACCTGGTCATATGCCCTCATAGGTATTAAAGAACAAGCACTTGGAGTTTGCTCATGTCTGACTTAAAATTCTGATGGGGAGGCTGAGGTTTACTTTGGGAACAAACAGTATAGAAGCCTTGAATTAGACTGTCTGGGGGGGATGGGGTGATGGAGATGATTTGGTATTGTTTTGTGGAGGTGTTTTGGTAATCTGTCTACACCATGTGCTCTAAGCTACCACGTCATTTCTCTGACCATGGTCTATTTGTGGTATGTGTTTGGTCCTGAGTAAATGTCCTTGAGGAAATGTGCTTCTCTTCTTTTAATCTTTTCTTTCTCTGACTTGGGGTGGGGCATGTCAGCCAACTGAAAAACAGTCTACCAGCTTTCCGTGGCATGCTTTGCACAAGTCAGTCTGTCCCCTGAGACTTAACCACAGGATGGCATCTAGTGTTTGTCAGAACTGGAACTCTTAGGTACTGTACAGAACTGTGGTAAAAAAGTAGGTACAGATATCTGTGGTTAAGGTTACACAATGGATTTTGACTTGATTACAGTTAATGAGAACTTGGTGTCCAAATCCCTAGGGCATGTTTTTAAGGAAGGAAAATTTGGTCTATGGTGACTGAATTAAGACAACGTGCAAAAGCAAAGTAATCATGATCAGATGGCTGATGAGCTTGTTTTGGCCAGGATGAGCAGTATACTCTACTCAGAGGTCATTTAATGTTAGAACAAAACGAATTACCCATTAACCTGCTTTAGCTTGGTATCTGTGTCTTCTGTATGTCATTTTTGTCAGGTATATATAATCCTAGTGCCCAACCTCTCTGATTCTGAGAACAAATAATTACTTAAACTCCCAAAGAACTGTATTCCTGGTGCAGATGGCAGGGGCAGATGTGCAAAACCTCTGACCCTCTCTAAATCCATCTGTAAATGGAGAAAATATAAATATTCAGACCAGTCCATTGTAAGATTCAAGCCTCTTTCTACTCCAGTCCTGTGTTCAGTAACAATATGAGAATCGGTTAATCTAGGTACCCTCTTTCCACAGCAGACTCTTGTTCTGCTGATAATGTACCGTCTGCATCTGCAGATCTCTTTTTGGGTTTTTGTTGGCTTGGGAGCCTCTTGTCATTCCTTTAAATCTCTCTTTTAGGTTACACTGCAAAATTCCACCTGATGTGGAAGAGGGGTTTCTCCAGGAGTGGCTCTGAGAGGATGGATTGGAAAGCACAGGGGAAGGAAGATCCCTTAAGCAAAGACAGCTCCTGCTTCCTGCCTTACAGTCAGAAGAGGGTTAACAAGGCACACAGCTCCCGTGCAGGCAGTATGTGCACTTGGCAGTGAGAGATGTGCTACAGCATGAGAGGAGTGAAACAGCTCTGTTCGTGTTGCCGACTGTCAGACTGACCCTGCATCTCCGGAGCTGGTGTCCAGCTTGCACTGAAGGGTCTCCGCCTCCCAACCCTGCATCCCGCCTCTCTGGAATGGGATCTTCCCCTCTTCGCACAGTGGTGTCTGACCCAGGCATGCTGCTGTGAGGCGCTGACTGATGAATGAGTGCCACTCCAAGCAGAGCCAGGTAAGACAGCCTTACTCTTGTTCCCATTCCAGCTGGGAGTACCAGTGGCAGTACCACAGACTGGATTTTGGTGGGCTGTGGGAAGCCAGGCAGATACATGACAGTACTGGTCTCTTAGCATGGAATAAAAAGTACAGGTCTTCAAGGGTGCTGTCATACTGTTCCCTTGGAGGTGTCTGTGTGGGGATTTGCATTGTCTTATCAGCTGTGTTCCCTATTTGAAGCACTGAAGTTACTACAAGTCAATAGTAAAGCTATTAACATGGACTGTTGAAAAGGCTGTGATGGGAAAGATTGGCTTGTATTTTTGGGATAAGAAATTCTGTTACTTTTCACTTCATTTCACAAGATTTAAATGCCTGAGACAGGTCTTTAAGAGTCACAGTATTAAAATACTACATAGTGCAAAAATAGAAGGCGTGTCTTTTCACACAGGAATGGTGGTATGTTCAAATAACTGTATACTTAATAACAGTGTTTTGTGGACCTGGATATTGCAAAACTCTTGTGTAGATACTGCTTCAATTTTAAAAACAAGCTTTCTGCTTTGTTCTTATCTCTTAATTCTGTGGGGTTTTCCCTTCTAAGTTCTTAATTTCTTTCTTTTTTTAATATTTTAGAAAAAGCTTTTAGCTCTGTCAACACTTTCAGCTTGCACACTTAAGTGATTGCCTTGGAAATAGCATGCTGAATGTGAGTTAGGGTTAGCCTAGCTTTCTCATTTGACTTGTCAGAAAAGCTGTTGCAACATTATTAATATAAAGTCTGACTAAGCTTTTCATAGCGAGTTGTCCATATGCTTTTAGAATTAACTTAAGCAAGACTCCTGAATATCTTATATAATTCATACATATACACATATATGTGTGATAGGAGGCATTATTTAGCACAGCAAATGAACAGAGTTGCCAAAAAGCCTTGGCTGGAGTGTGGGCTGAGCTAGACAAGGATTTTGACCACACACTGATTATTCTGTGAATATACTTGGCTTTTAAAACATATACCCCTCCTAATCTTATTACGTGATCCTTCTCAGAAACAGGCATTAGGCCTTAAAAGATGACACTGTTAATCTTGGTTGTTAGCTAGTTGTGAGTCTCAATGTTTTACAAACGGAACATCTATAAAATATTAGTATGTTTATGTGTATAGAGTGAATGCAGAAATGGCAGACTTCATAAGCTACTGGAATTTTGATAGAAATGTCAAACTCTGAAATAAAAAGTGAGTGAAAACTTGACTTAAGGTCTAGGAAGTATTCCCTCTTTTTTGTTTACTCTTTTGCACAGCTACTTAATGTCCTGTTGCTTATAGCAATTGCTTGCAGGTAAACTGGAATGAAATAATATTATGATTTGTGACCAGAGCTGGTCTGCTTGTCTTTAATTTCTCTAATAACAAAATGTTGCATCACGTGATATATAATCCATTGTGCCTGTGTCCACACTTCATAAAAACATGCTGAAGCAAATAGGGGAAAAGAAATTGAAGGTCAATATGGAGAAAGAAGGTGCTGTTACCATCATCTGCTTTTGTCCTTTTCTATGTAAGAAGCCTGAAATACTTGGTTAAATGTTAAGTAAGAGATTTGTTACACGATTATATGAATTTTCATGTATTAAAGAATGACTGACGATCTTGCTTTATCTGGATTAGATAACCTCTGAATGGTTCTTGTTTCTTTCCCTTTGCCAACTCTATTCAACGAATATAAATGAAAAGACTGGAGCTTAGGTCTTGGAAAATGAAAAGTTTAAGGCTTGAAGCTTCTGTTGTCTTATTCCTTGCTACGTGTATAGAAGCAAAGGAGTGACTTCTTCAGTCTTTGACCTACCCTGGAAAGAACATGGTCTCTGACCATGAGAGTTGGACAGGGAGAATCTTAATGAAATTCAACAAGGGCAAGTGTAGATTACTGCATCTGGGGAAGAACATCCCCCATGGATGCTGCAGGAGAGCAGCTCAGGAAAATGACCTGGGAGTCCTGATGGGCAGCATGATTCCGATTACCTTGCATCTTGAAAAAGTCAAGATCTTGGAGACAACCATGTCATTTCCAGGAAGAAAGTGAAGCAAGTAAAGTGCAACATCTGACAGGGAGTAAACTTATTGTATGTTTGGCTAAACTTTCTATGAAGGATCCATTGATAAAAGACTAAGGAATCATAGTTGACTGTCTGGGAAATACTATGCTCGTAGCTAGACTGAATGTGCCTGCATCAGAGGTGAATTTAAGCAGCGAGTTCAAGAACCTGTTCAGTTCTGCATAATTACTGTTTACTATTTCTATAGTGTCTGTTGCTCTTAAAGTACATTAATGACTTAGATGTTTTATTTGACATAACTATGACTCTTCATGCTCCATTAGGTTTTGTTTGGTTTGGTTTTTTCAAACTGATTTCTAAAGCCAAACTCTTCTCCTGAACCAAATTTGGCTTATACAATAAAGGATGAGGTGCTGGGCTCTTGGTTAAGGGAGAATCTTAAACTGATCTGGGGATGAGCAGTAATGTGAAACAGCAATAGTAAAAGGGACTGTAGGAGAAGAGGAGGGACAAAGCATAGTCTTACCTGACCTAAGAAATGCAATTTTAATGAGCTTTCATGGCATGTTTTATTTTTTTTGATCCAAAAAAAAGAGTAACTGTTTATAGCACCATATGTTTGGCAACATGTGTTTGTCTGGCATGCTTGTGGTTAACATATGCTTTTAGTGCATCATGCTTAAATGCTTCTACATGCATTGCTCTTGTGTGTTGCAAAGCAACATGCCACTCCAGTCTTGCACATTGCCATATCTGCCATGCATGCAGCAGTCGTGTGAACTTGTGACCTTGTCTGTACAGTCTCTTAATACTACTTGCCCTATGTACTTCATGTCTGTCCCAGGCTACTTAATGCAAAAGGTTGTGGTACACAAGTTTACTAGTAGTCTACTCTGGAAATACAGAGATCTTGGGTCTCAGAATGGAGTTGCATACTGCAATAAGTTTCTATGGTAATGAAATGCAAATGAGTAACTCTCCGGTGCTTCCATGCTCTGATAAGTCTTTACTGGGAACGCAGATGCAGGGTGAAGTTAAAGACATTGTTTCAGTTCTGTAGTCTCTGAAATAAGTTACTTCCTTACAGGAGATAAAGTCAAACAATATGCAAGCTCAGCTGGATCAGGTGTGCCGTCAGCAGCTTACTGGGTACATATGGTGAATTTCATTGCAGTTCACGTGTGGAAATTAACAAATGGGAAACTAATCATGTCCTTGATCTTGAAGGCCGTGGGCTTGTCTACAGTCTAGCTATTGGAGAAGGGAGAATCAAGCCTGCTCTTCTTAGATGGCAGATGAACACCAAGATCTATAGTCTAAACTTCTATTTAAAGATATAATGACAGATTGGTTAGAGAGCTGACACAGGACACTTGGGAGCTTGAGTTTTGTCCCTGCTCCATTGTTAGACTTCTGGAGTGACAGTAAGTAGGTCATTTAAGGTCAGCCATTTTATGGGTATACTGGTGTTGATTTTGGTGTTACCTGAGTGTCTAAATACTGTTGAATGACTGATCTGTGCTGGCCCTCAGTCTCTGGCAAGGAGGATGCCAGCATCATCCCAGAGGATGTTATAAAGATAAATCCAGAACAAATAGAGAAGTGCTCTATGGTTGTAATGGGAACCAGATGAACATCTTGACAGACTAGTTATCGTTGCTTCTAGACTATCACTACAGTTTTTCCTTTCTTCTGCTCTCCTCCAGGCTGCTTAGATTTGCTTCCTTCAGTGACAGCCTTTTCTCTTGCTTGTGGTAGTGACACCAATGACTTTTCCTCCAAGACCTCATATGTCCTGGATCTTCTAACTTAGCTTTAAACACTTTGAGACTGATTGCTATGCCTTTCCTGTGTCTGGTTTGGGATTTGCCTTGAAAGCTTGATGTGAAATAAAATGGTAGCTCTGTTGCCTGTGGCAGTGCCTGCTGATGTTGTTCCATTTCAGAGAATTATTCTGTTATAGTTTGTCTGTTGCTTGTCAGCCTTGCACAGCAGTGCTGTGAATTTGTAAATATTTCCCTACTTCTGTGGGGTGCTACACTAATGTTGCTGTGGGGTCTCCTGAGCCACTGAAGATGTATGCCATATAACCAAAATGTGGTGTTCTACCACTGTAAGATTGTCAAAATGTGTGCAGTGTCCTATGTAGTGTTTCCTGCCTTGTTTCTAAACAAGAATAGGTGTCAGTGCTTTTCAGCTGTAATGTTCTGTAACCTACTGAGTTCCTGTTGATCCACAGTTTTATTTCTGTTACCAGCTTTATGCTGTTTCCAGCACTTCTCTCACATGCCCACGTCTTTCTGCATCATTTTTCCACCTTCCCCTCCTCCTTTGGATGTTTGGCAAGATGGACATTGCACTTTTATAGGGATAATGGTACTTTTAAAAGTAGTTTAAAAATGGAGTGAGTTTTGTAAGGGATGGAAAATGTAATATTTCTTGCCGTGTGTATGTATCTGCTAATGACAAGGAAGACTTTCAGAGTAGGGATGAAGGTGTTTTCAGAGCTGGCTGTAGAAGACTTTGCACTGTTCGCAGATGGAGCAGGAGTAATAGGTGAGAATGACTATGCTATATTCTAGTCTTGTAGACTAGACTAGCTCCCATGTTTTGGGATGTGGTTTGTTAGGCTTTTCTGGCATACTCCCAAAAACTGAACATTTGTCCTGTACTTTTTCTACCACCTCTTCCTTGAGAGACGAATGGATCATATAGTGCTACCAGTGTCCTATGCATACTACATTAGAAGGAAGAAGGATTGGAAATGCTTTTTAGAGATAATTATGACAAACTTAAGCTCTTCTGTCCTCTAAGAGAAGCTAATGTAAAAGAACAAGCTGTTGTTTCTTGCTGCGGTGTGACGCTCATCACTGTGACACATGACACAGTAGAAAGGGCAGAGACCCGCAAGCTGTAGAACCTTGCTGCCCTCCTGCCCCCTTAAGCAAGGAGGGAACCCATCCAAAAAGGAACAGTTTACCTGATCTGACAGGCTTGGTTTTCAAGTTAATTGTATAAAATGTGGAACAGAGCATCTGCAGATGGAACAGAGCAAGGAAGGAAGATGCATCTTCTCCTGTGCCTTGCTTGTCTAAAGCTAAACTAACCAGGTGGCTCAGAACCTGAAGCTGTTTGTACCATTCAGAAGGATCTTTGCTTTTGTTAGAACAGAGCACAGCTGGGTAGAGAAATGAAACTAAAGGCTCGGTATGCTGGTGTAGGCTGTAGTGCTGATTGAGTGAGATTTCTGCAGCTTTCTCTCACACATTTCCATTTCTAACTAGGTCATTTACAGTAACCATGCCTAGCTAGCAGGCCTGATGACTGCAGTGAAGCCACATGTTTTCTCTATTCCCATTCTTAATTAATGAAAAAGGTATTCATTTTAAGTAGCTCTCATGTGAATATCTGCAGGGGGGCTCAGGAAGAACAGAATCGGCACGCTTGCAGGTCCCAGTGTATATATTAGGTCATTTGATGATACTACAGGAAAAACACACTCCTGGAACTCTGTGTTACACTTTCTTACATTTTTAATTAACTCTGTGGCAGGGAAAGAAGACAAATAACCTCAAACATTAACAGATAATCTATGTTGAAATAAAAGATTAATCAAGGAGCTGTTCTGGTGGGCTGCTGTGATTGAGGTGAAACTGCGGAGTCCAGCTAATGACTTACTAGTTGGCTGAAGCTTGAGTCCCAGGGGGATCACTGTTGGGTTAATACTCTTTTTTTCCAAATGATTCATGATCTTTCAGCTTGCAGTATTTGTAAGTATTAGAAAGGAATGGACACGAGCAAAGTATACTTATTCTGTCTTAAGTTCCTTGGAGCAGTTATTTCTAAATCTGCAATTTTATATGCTAGGTCCAAGTGTGACCTTGCACTGAAGTTTCTAGAAACTACTACAGTACAACTACCTACCTATTGCAAGAGAGAATGCAAGTTCAAATAAATGACCTTGTAAAAAGGTGGCTTCTAGACCAGGCACTAAAGAGCCCACATAACAGCATTTAGCATGACAAAGGGCAAGGAAGGTGCCCTTCAAAGGTATCTCAAAGCATCATCTGCAGAAATGCATGCATCTGTCACAAGCAGCTTAAAATGTAGGGAGATGTATTTTGTCCTGAAGACAGTTCCTGTTTGAAACATCTGACTACTGTTTTAGTAGTAGTATAGTAGATTTCCTTAAAATACGCCACTGTCTTCAGAAAAATAGAGAACTGGCTTTACATAAGGGACTAGTCACCCATGGAACAAGACATGATGCTATCCTGAATTTTAAAAAGCTCTTGTGGAGAGTTAGACATGGTGATCCTTTGTTTTAAATTCAGCATCTCAATGCTATGCTGGTCAGGACATAAGTATTACTATTTTGTAATCTACAGAGGCAGATTTGTTGGTCAAGTCTTTTTCATTTTCTAAAAGAGGATTTGCATTTCAAGGTACACAGACCAAGTACTGCTCCAATGGTGTCTGTGGATGTACCACCACCTAAGTGTTGTCTGGCTACAAAAACAGCTTGATTACACGAGAGTAACAGGCTTATGTTTCAAAGAGCAAATCCACTTTTTAACTTGTATGATACTATTAAGGATATATGTGGATGCATTCTTTGAATGCGCCCAAAGTTTGTGTAACACTTTTTATGAGACGCATCTGGGAAAGTTGTATCCAGGTAGCATTTTGTGATACAACCTGCAGTGTCTGAATGAAGTTCTCTTTGCTGTATGTGCACTTTTGTTTGTGGATTCTCTTGGGTCACTTTCCTTGTAGGGTTCTTAAGAAGCATTTTAAACACTAAAAATGTATATGGGTAGTTTTCATAAACTTGCTGTGACATGCTTGTGAAAAAAGTCAGTTTAATAACTTTTACTCGCATTGCAGTAAATCCTGAAATGTCAGTAAAGTAGGAACATAACTTGGACTTGCTGTAACCCCGTGCTGAGTCTTCAGAGCATAAATACTGGAAGGGCCTAACCTCTTGACTAAAGAGCAAGAGGGTCATTGGATCAGAGATAAAAATAAATAGCTTGGTGACAGTAGCGTGTCAAAACTACAAGCTAACCCAGACAAGTTTACCACTAGTCTCAATTTAGAGAAGGTTCTAAGATTTGGTTTCCTGACAATGCCAGGTCAGTGATCATGCCTGAGGTTTAAAAACCTTGTGCTCTTGAAACAAAACACCTGGAAATGTGGTCAGCAGGATGGAGAAAATTAGCAGCTTGTTCATTATTCCTCTGCTTTCTGTGATGTTTTCCATGGTTATGACTAGTTCAGCCCTACTGAAAGGCATGGGAAAGATGACTTGTTTGTGATCGGTTCCACCCTTTGTGCTGGGAAATGGTTACAGAATAATCTGTTTCTGATCACCGGGCTGGAAATGGCAAACTGTATCTGGAGACAAGTTTTCTAAATGGCCTTAATCCTTATTTGTACCTCAACCCACACCCCTTGCCTACCTCTTCACTCAAGTTCAGATGTGTTATGACTGAAAGAAACTTCCACGTAATTGTCTTGGTTGATTTTTTTATCCTGTTATTCCTTGCTTCACGCTCTGGAGACCTCTTTAAACAACTCTGGCTGTGTGAGGCTTTATTGTATGAGTCACTGCAGCTGTCATCCAGCCAAGATGTACACATACAAACTTCTTACTGTAGCCTAATTTATCAATTTCTCCTCTGCTCTTCTTGGTTTCTCTTTGCTTCTACCATTTTTCTTTTCCCTTCTAATATTGAACTTCTCCTGGATCCAGGGTACCTAATAATTAACCAATATTTTGCACTTTGGTTTTGAAGTCTTAGGAGTTGTTGACAAGATCAAATTGGTAGACTAGAGACATGAGTTCCAAGGGAATTTTTTTGGCCAAATTACTTGCTTCTGCCACATTTTCCACTTGGTGGCAAAGTTGGCTAGTTTCCTGTGACTTTAACTGCAGATTTGGTTACAAAATCTGTGAGATTTTTCTCTTTAGCTTTCATTTTAACCTCTATCCTTTCTTTTACAGTATAGGGAAACCAATATGCAACATTTGTCTTTAATCTCATCTGAACTGAATGTTCCTTGCTTTTGTCAGACAAAACTTTGGAGAACTAGGCTAGATAGAGGTAGGGAAAAAATCTGATTATTTAGTATTAGAGCAGTCCAACTGCTGAAAAACTGATTTCTCTCTTATGTCACTTGGGAGAGAAAGGGGTAAAGTGACAAGTGTGTACAGAGGCTTTGGGCTACCTTGGTAGTCTGAGAGAAACTAATTTTATTTTAATGAGACTTTGGGGTACAAAGGCAACTATATCTGATCTGTCACTTAGCAAAGCTGGAAGAGAGTAAAATTGAGGCAGTGTCCCTGAAGCTTTTAAAGTTGAAATTCTGTGAGGTAGTTTGTTCCTCTGGACTGGAAATGTTTTAGCCTGAAGTGCTAGGAGATGACTTGGTGCTCGTGGTTTTTTGGCTGCTTTTGAGCTGTACGTGCAGTGCTATATGGGTGTTTTGAATCTACAAATACTCTCGTCTTCATCTTCACCAAGTGCTGCCCCTGAGCTAACAAGCCCTTAAGAGAGCTCAGGGATGTTTATGCTCCTTTTCCAAGCCCTTGTGATCTTATGGCTGAAGTAAGCAGATCAGGCCAGCTGTATGTTTACTATTTGTGTAGGGGTAAGCCTTTTATCTCTTAATGTATCTTGGAGAGAAGGCCAATCTTTTATGAGTAGTTAAAATGTGAAGACATGGGCCCCAGCATCTACAGGAGCTCTGTGGCTCTAATGCTATACAATTAATAGCATTGTTCTTGTGTAGGTATTATCCTTATATATGTGATGGGGAGATGAATGTGAGGAGGAATTATCTGAGGAACAGAAAGTTAAACTGAAGCACAGGAGGGGAAAAAAACCCCACTTTTTCATCTCAGTAGTGGTTTGTATGCCAAACTGTAGTCTTTTCCAGTGGAGTACCCTTGGTGCCCGAGCACAGAGGATATGGATTGCAGACGAGGGACATAAAACCAAGCTCCTCACTGCTCAATGCTTGCTGATGCAGATCTACTGAAATCAGTAGAGTTGCTCCACTTCATGCCAGCTAAGAACTCTTGCCTTGAGTGATTTCCTTTTTAATGTGGTCCTATAGGACTGTCCATGTTACTGCAAATCTGTGCCTTTATGCGGCCACATCTTTTCATTTGTTGTCTCCTTTGACTGGTTATTTCAGAAATTGAGACTGCACAGGTAGGCCAGGTTATGTCGCTGCCAGTATGTGGTTTAAAGAACAAAATGCTTGTAAAACCCTTCCAGAGAAGGAGTAAATGCAATTGTTGTGCTTTCTGCATACATTGCCTTTGAAGGTAAAATATTTTTTAAACGGGTCTAGTGCTTTTCCAAAGCTGGCTATCTCCCTTGGCTTTACTTGCTGAAATGTCAATTGATATCCAACAAAGCTTTTTAAATTTGGATGTGAAAAGGGAGATAGCTCAAGATACCTGCATTTAAACCCTATTGAGTACTCTGTTTAAGCATTAGAGAGTAAAAAGATTTAAAGTGGCTGTGATTCTCAACACTACATGAGCAACAAAAGAAATGTTTTTGTATGTTTAAAACATGTTAAGATCTTTCAGTTACAGCTAATGTCCTTCAGTACTGTGGCTCAAATTCCAGGGCCTTGAAAATCACTCTTAACCCAAATGGGGCAGAGTGATTGCTGCCTCGTTTATTTCTAAATGCAGCTTAGTTTTTACGAACTTGATACTATGAGATCTCACAGTGGCTGCTTTAATCTGCTTGTTTTTAAGAGCCAATTTGAAGAGCCAATCCCTCTGCAAGTAGGGATTTTAGGCTTGTTGTTTTAGCTTCCCTTCCCCCCATTCGTAAGTGGTGGTGTGTTTTGTTTGTTTTTTAAAGTGTAGAAATTTAAGGAGTTTAATGCTGCACTGATGCTAATGCTGATCTGTTCGGAATGCCTGTCGTGATGTTTATTGATGTGTTTTCCTCCTGTTACTCAGTGAAGGCCTAAATGAAATTATTCAGGGCTACAATTTAAATGTCAAGTGTAATTATTGCTGAAATGATCTGCCTACTGGTGTCCTTCACTCTAGGGAGACATGAGATTGCTTGAGGTCAAAACCTGTAAGCCCTGTCCATAAGAGAGCATTTTCTCTTGCCCTCTTCACCGTTTGATGAAACTTTGAGTAGGTAATTTGTGATTAAAGGGACTATGAGGAGTATAGGAGTAATTGAGACTCTCCGATCTCTGCCATAACCCTGAAAGAGACCTGAGGTTAGCTCAGTGTAATCTAGGGTTATTAGGGGAACCTGAGAATCAGTGGCTCCTGGGTTATGCCCTTCTGAAGATGGGCATAGGTGAATGGCTGGATGATTCTGCCCAGTTCTGCACTACTTGTTTAGAGCAGATGCTTCTGGGTTTTTCTGGTTTGTTTTTTTTTTTTTTCAGAACAGGTGCTGTGGCAGCTGTAAGACTACCAGCTTTGCTTTCTTTTCTTTTCTTTTTTTATTAAACCAGCATTTATAAAACCTGTGAAAGGGTTTTCACTTAAAAAGCATGTTTTAGGATCATGTGTAACAGTACTCATGAATCTTACCGTGTATTGGTGCAAAGAAAAAAATTCTGCTGAAGTAGTTTATCTGACTGCAGAACTACCGGAGAAGATTTGAATCTGTTTTCAAAATGGGAAGTGGGCATCATCCGCTGCATAGGTTGGGAAGCATGAGAACAGCCAAGAACCATCTCATCTTTAACCTCTGTGTTGGACTTGTTTCTGTAAGAACTTTGTCAAGTTGGCAGTGGCATCTAAATGTCAATTCAATGAGCACTTCCAGGTGCAAAGGAGCAGGATTCTGCTGAAGTAGTTTAGCTGACTGCAGAACTACCGGAGAAGATTTGAATGTTTTCAAAATGGGAAGTGGGCATCATCCGCTGCATAGGTTGGGAAGCATGAGAACAGCCAAGAACCATCTCATCTTTAACCTCTGTGTTGGACTTGTTTCTGTAAGAACTTTGTCAAGTTGGCAGTGGCATCTAAATGTCAATTCAATGAGCACTTCCATAAACTGAAACTAAGAAAAGTTTCTGAAGGGGTCTGTTACTTTAGGTATCCTTTTCATGGGTTTACATACTGCTTTTCTTTTCCTATTGGCCTTTGACTCCCTCTAAATTTAAAAGGGAGAAGATAACTTATCACAGCAACATTGCAAATCCATGTTAATAGTTTTACTATGAGCATGCTGAAAGACATGTGCTGCTTATGTGTTTAAATATGAAAATAAATGGGGTAGAGTTTTGTTGATGGCTAGTAAGCTGCTCTGAATAACAGCTTGGCGTATTCGAATCCAAATGTGCTGCTTCCAAAATGTCATAAAATGTATGTGTAGCATTTGACTGTCTGTGTGCCATCTGTGTTTTCTAGTAAAGCTAGAATTACTTGCTAATCATTACTGTATGTTGTTCCTTTCTTTAGCAACCTTGAATTGTAAGCAGGATTCCTGAAATAGTTTGGTGGGTTTTGGTTGGTTTTTTGGGGGAGGTGGGTGGGGGGTTTGGTGTGATTTTCTTTGTTTTGTTTTGTTTTTTCTTTCTTGGATGTTTAATTCAGCTGATTATTCTGCTTTACTAGAACTCTTATCTGAAGGAGGAAATAAAGTCAGAAACTCCTACACCTACTTGAGTGTTTTGGATTAAAGATTCTATTATAAAAAGTAAAAGGCCCCCACTAAAAGGGGAAGAGCTCAGCTTCTATACACTCAGCAACAAAAGATGCAGGTTAATGCGTTGACATCAGACAGAAATGGCGATAATGAAGTGATCTGAGGAGAGGAAGTGGGAGAGAATGTAACGTTGGCAGTTTGGTGAAGATTGCTTAAGAGTAGAACAAATAAACATTTGAGTAGTCTCACAAGGTAATTTTGTTCAGTGGCAGAAGTAAATCTGTTAGAAATGCACCCTTGAAGGATGGCTGTTTTTTTGGTTTGAATTTTGATTAAGTTACTGCAAACCTGTGAACTATGTCCCACTACTTGTAGTTCTAAACTGCCATCTTAATGGCAATAATGGCATGTAATTCTGCGATCAAGATGCTACAAACAGACAATTAAAAACAAGTGCTCCCATTATGGGGATACTTGATTTGCAATGCTAGCAAGGAACATGCGTAAGAAAATCGGGCATTGGGAAGAAAATGGGAATTTACCATCAGGCACTTGGGTGGGTCTCAGCTGTCATAGTATTGGCTTGGAGATGCAATTAAAGGATACAAATTCTGTACTTTTGAGACTGAGAGCGAAAAGAATTCAGCATCTGTATTTCTCTTCAGAGGAAGCACTGGTATATGTTATCTTATGATAGCATCTTGTCTGAGACCCCCTCCAGTGCTTAGCCCCTGAGTCTTGCACTACATAATGAATTTTACATTTGTGAAGATTTGCCTTTACATAGACAAGATAAACAGCCTCTATCTTAATTTTTTAAGAGTAATATTCTAACCTGAGGGTTGGGGCACAGTAAGCAGGAGTTCTTTAGATGCTGTCTTAAGTTTCTGGCTGTGTAAAGACACTTTTAATGGCTTTTTTTTTTAGGTCTGGGCTTGTTCTGCAAGTTCTGGGAAAAATGGAAAGGAACTGACAAGTAAAGTCCAGCCAAGCTGAAGAACTTAAAACATTTCACCAGGGAGCTCTGCAGTGTAAAAATCCCTGTAAGTTTAGACTACAAGTATGTGCGCATTTTTCTCATGTGTAACTGAGGCTGTGACATGTTATCCCTCCTTGTGAATAAAATAGAGAATCAGCATTGTGACACTGGCTGGGCAGTTGCATGTGAGGCCTTCAATGCAATCCAAACTCAAGACAACTGAAATGCTACTATGAGATCGTTCCGGTGTTTTTAGTCATTGCTACTTGATATGTTTTAACCACACGTTGCCCATGTGGGTGGCTTGCTTCTGGATTGAACCATGACACAGGCAGATACCTCAATCTTCTTACTGCTAGATGAGTGCTCCAGCAGATGAGTGCTTCTACATGAGCACTTCAGTGTGGATCAGAAATACACTTCTGAATCAAAACTTCCAGTCTGACTCAGTGTGCATCATAGAGCATGCTATTTACATAGACTGGATTGCTTTCAGACAAAGCTAAATTTTAAGATGTGCTCCTTACCATTAAAGCACATTCAATCCACAAGAGCAGATTGCAAAAAAATAAAAAAATTGCACTTTTTAATTGTGGCAAGGAGAGAAGCACAATAGCCCAAGAATTGAGAATGTTTTTCAGCTTCAGTCTGTACAACACTGATATCTCTTATGCCTATTTATACAATCATGTAGCTTTATGATTGGCAGTCCAAGATAAGCAAGACTTGTTTGTTCTTTTGAGATGTGAAAGAGTGGTTATTAGAGGAGTGCAGGTGTCTATTGAAGCTGTACGCAGCATAGTTGTTGTTTGGAGGGTGTTTACTTAAAAATTGGTTTTCTTGACTTATGTATTTGTTTCTGCTCCTTTCACCATCTCCTTATTAAAGCTGTTTTTCTGGATGAAACCAAAGGCTCCAGAATGTAATGACTTCAAGCGGTAAACTTACTGTGAGCCTAGTTCTTGCTGTAGTAAATGATAGGCTTTCACCCAATGCTCAGCTTTGATTCTCTTCATAAGCATACAGTGAAAACCAATTCTGAGCTCCAGAGAGACCCAGTTCACATAATGCATGAGTTTTGATGGCTCTGGTCCAGCAAACTGAAATATGCTTTTTGAGTTTGGTGTCTGTTTTCCAATAGGTTTGATTTAACATTCTGCTGTGGAGGAAGCAGAATTTTCCAGCTGTAAATAGCAAACCTGTTATAAGGGCTGGAGAGATAGTTTAGAAAACTGGATTTTTGAAAGATAGATAAGTGGCTGCTCCTGAGCCTTGAAGAGAGGGTAATTTTATAAGGAAAGTGTTATGTGAGCTAAGTTTTGGCAAGCAATGTGGAGAATGTGGAATCAAGCAGGGCAGAAAGAATTTTGAGAGTTGTGGTACAAGGCTGCAAAAATATGAAATAGCAGGGTTTGGAAATCTGGGGGCAGGGCAGGATATTGTGTGCCTTTGAATTCTGGTTTTATTAGAGAAAAGTATTGCCTTACATTAATTTAATGAAAATTAAGAATAGCTTCTGTGGGTGCTGCGTGTGTAGCCTGTCTGGTGATGAGCTGTGATCGCATGTGGCTTCACAATATTTGACAAATTCAGGATTGTGAACTACAGCTGGATGGATTAATGTGAGTTTCCAAAACAGTGTTTGAATACAAAATTCTTCTCAGGTAAATATAATCTTAAGAGAATGGAAAAGGAAAACAAAGTGGGAAAATCTGAGGGAAAAGGCTGAGACTGTAACTATATATCGTATTCTGTACATTTTTTAACTATGCACAAAATGTTTCTTCTCAAATCAGTGGCAAAGCAGCCAGGTGCTGGAAAAGCTCTGATTATTTTTTTTTTCTAAAATAATCTGAGACGCTACCATATCTGTTTGAATGTTTCCTATGCTTTACTTACTCTCATCAATGCTCAATGAATGAATTGGGTATTTGCTGAGATGATGTTCCCATTTTGCAGCTAGGGAATGGAGGTGGAAATAACCAGCTGCTCAGACAGCTGCAAGCAAACAGCATTAAATAATTCGACTGAGGTTAGTGGACTACTATGTGCTGATTAAGGATCAGATTCGACTCATTTGCTCTAGGCTTATGATCTATTTAAATGCTTATTTCACCCTGAGATAACAGCATATGTTTACCTCTGAGTACTATGGAAGGAGCTTAGGGTAACTGCATCACTTAAACGTTCAGGGAAGCTGACTCTTAGCCTCAGTGATTAGAGCACAATCCAACAATAACATGCATTGGTATGGTTTAGTATTTTGTCTTGTGAAGGAAATGCAGATAACCAGAAGGTTTCTTGCATTAGATGGTGCTTGCTTCAGAGTCTGCGCTTCCAGCGTATCCTCAAAGAATGAATACCATCTCTTTCAAAAGAGGCTGGTTTGGTGATATTTATAGACAAGTGGGATGAAAATTTACCAGAAATCTCTCCATATTTTTTCTTTTAGAGCAGGCTTGCAGATTTGTAAGATTGAGAATAGTTGTGGGGGTGTGCGTGTGAATTTACATACCTCTCCTTTCTTAGCTGAGATCATGCTTAATTATGCCAGGTTGTGCTGCACTAGTTCCTCAGTTTTGTAGTGGTATGGTGTATTATAACATTTACATAGATGCTTGTATATCTCCAGTGCCTGTGGGTACTGGAATCACTGGCCAACACCTATCTCCAGTATGCCAGGGGTTCTTGGGCCATTAGGTCTCAAGGCCTGTCATGAAGTAGGCAGATACTTGAATGACAGCTTACATGGCTCTTATTTTACATATTTAGATGATGATCATCTTGGTGCCTTCCCACACAGATGCTCTCCCTTCATCTTCTCTGACAGTCAGGGCTTGTTTCCATGGAGCTATTTCATCCATACCTTAGGAAACCTTTTTTCTGTTCCCCTATAGACATAATTTGAGGTTTCTATGGCAACATCTGAGGAGGGAAGGCCCTTGATATCTTAAGCAAGAAAGAACTGATTCTTGGTAAGCCCCCTGTATGATTGTATGCTCATGACACATGTGATAGCAGTGTTCACTGCCCTATTAGTTATTCTAGTTTATGTCAAATATGGTGGAAAAAAGCCTGAGGGACTGCCTGACTTAATAAAGCTCAAACTCTGAAACTTACAGTTCAGAAAGAAAAAGGGAATTTTGAGCAGTTAAACTTAACTGTGCCATGCTGTGTATAGCTGGAAAGACATTTGAGACAAAAAATGAATGGTGTAATGTATCTTCATTCAATATCAGTGAGCCTTCCAGAAGGGTAGTACGAAGTCCTGTAGATCTATAAGCTTTTGGTTTTTAATACTTGAAGTTTAAAAATAATATGTTAAAAAATTATTTAAAGAGAATATAACTGTGATTGTATCTAGAGGAAAAAAAAGTTTTTTCTTTAAACATCCAATATGTATTTGGGGGAGGAAGTAAATAAAGTATTCACTATAAATTGTGAAGGCCAACATCAACAGCATTGCGTAATTTCAGGAAAATCAGGAAGTGGAGTTAATTTGTGCTGGAAGCGGAGCAGAGATCAGGAAATGACTGTAGTGGAAATAGGAGTGTCTGATCTGAGTCTCTGTGTGTGGTGGGGTTCATACAAATAATCTAGACTAGAGCTGGTTAGAAAAAAGATACTGGACAGTTTTGAGGAAAAACAGGAAGGGGGGTCTTAAGCTACCTGAAACAACAGTTTTGCTACATTATCTCCTACAACGCTCTAGCCAGCTATTGGAACTTCAATTTGAGCTGATTTGGCGTGAGAATAGTGTGTTAAACAATGACTACTGGTCTTTTATTTGTGTGAATTAAGACAAATAGTCAAGAATAGGTCTGTCCTTCATATGCTTGCATTCCACTGCACTTCTAGAGATGTTTTATTTGGTCTGATCGAGATAATGAGAGGTTTTGTTGCTTGTAGCGATTCCTGGACCACATCCTGTGACTTTAATCTTGAAAGATCCTTTGAAAAATCATAGAGAAGGAACAGGTGCCAAAAACTCTCCTAAAGAACTTAGCCCTGGGTATGATTGTCAGCTCAGTGACTCGGAATTGTAATTCAGTGGTATGAACTCAGGAAGATAGGAAGGTTCTGCTGATGATTCATAAACAGAGGGGGTAGACTGTAGCAAGTTTTGTGGGTTTGGCTGAAGTGCTGTTTGTTTCTGGAAGTAGATTATCAACTACTTTGTTAAAGAAATGCTTGAAGAAAAATGTGAACTTCAGAAAATGTGGACTTTGAGTCTTCTGTCAGAAAACTGTAGTTCTTTGTATTCTTGTCACTTGCCTTTTCTTGAACTGAGTGACCAATAACGGTGTATGTCCTGGTAAGGGATCAGTTTAACATTCATGTGCATCTTCGCTACTTGGATTACTGACTGCTCTTGTTTCCTATTGTGAGTTTCAGTTCACTGTTTGCTCCCAGGTTTTTTGTGTATGTTCACAAGCAGCACCTGAGAGTGAAGGAAGTTGCATATAAGCAAAATTTCTGCCGCAGTTCAACTGATAACCCTTTGGTGAAGGGGAAGAAACCCTTTGATATATCTCAGTTTTTACACATCCAATTTGACTACTGACATCTTTTACAGTGGAAAAAGGATATGTGGAATTACTAGCAACTTCTGACAAGTTTTATCTTTAGAGTTGTCTATATGAGATGATCTCATTTTACATCTCTTACCACCTTCTGTCTTAAAAACAGATGCTGCAGAAAGGACATAGTAGATGAAGCACCGTGTGAGGGACACTCTTGTCAGTGTATGCCTGCAGGACTGAGACCCACCTGACAGCTGCTTGGTTTCCTTCTGGTCCTTGGGGCAGCTGCTGTAGTAGCAGTTGCTGCTTGCAGTTGCTTTCTGTGCTTGCTGAAATGCCAGAGCAAGCTGTTAATTGACTGCAGTTTCAGACGGACTAGAGCCAGTGTTACAAATGTGAATTTTGTTAGTCATAGTCTTGTTGCTTGCTGCCTCTGGCTTTGAAACCGCT
>NW_010167442.1:91629-138288 GCF_000695765.1 Mesitornis unicolor
AGCAGGATTTCCTATGATCCGGTGATTCTCCCTACTACGCTTCTTCCCCTTCCCTCTTTTCTGTCCACATACAACTCCATACCGAGTGTGCCTACCACAGCAGCTCCCAAAGATGATGAAATTAATCCAGTGCTGGTTTTTAGAAATTTCCCTGATGAAGATAGCCACGGAAGACTGCCTATGCTCTCTGCTCTCTGTTTAACTCCGTAAGTGCTACATGACCACGTGAATTTCGTACTGGCTGTTTGAAATATATACTCTGAGCATTTAGCTATTTAAACTTGTGCAATTTTAGTTAAAAAAGTGTCAATTACCAGAAGGACAAGTGTAAGTAGAGGTTGTGCAACAGTGGGTATTGAACAGGCTTGTTGATGGTAGCTTATGGGTTTTTTCATGTGAGCCTGTACGGGACAACAGCAGCTTTCTTGATTATTTGTGAAGAAGTTTGCTAGTGGAATTGAAATGCCAAAGTGCTGTACAGAAAAAGCTTTATGTTACATAGGTCAATTTTATAAAACAGTGATATACATGTGAAAGGACTTAAATACTGTTGTGAATACTAAACATACTAGTCTGTAGGAGAATTGTATTTATAGGATTGCTAGATGCTGTGTTACCTTATTTTTGAGGATAAGTGGTAAGTCTCTTGAGACAGGTGAATTGATCAGGAAAGTGTGAAGAGATCTCAGGAATGTGAGTTTGTACATGCCTTTGATTGTTACTAAAACTGATGTTCACATCTTTTAGCTCATCACTGGCCTATTGAGTTTAATAATAGATCTTGGCCTCCTTTCCACTATATCTATATCTCGGGTTTAGTTTTGTTCTAGAACCCTAAATTTATTTACTTGGGAGGTAAGTGCTATTTTCTACATTGTATGGAGACCTATGGCAAAGATGTGATCACAGATGTACTGTAAGCAAAGACAGAATATTTAGCCAAATGAAACCATTATATGCTGTTGAAACAAGAATGATCACACATTTTCCAGTAGGACGACAGCTAAAGCAAATTCACTTCCTCATATGATTCTTGAATTTAGGATGCTTTGTGGAACACTTGCACGTACCTTTGAGAAGAAATGCTCAGATCATTCCTGGAGTGCAGCAAGGGACAATCGTGACAGATTTTACTGATAGTTCTTACTGCTGATTCTTTTGCTGTGGTCAGTGTTGAACCTCCACACTCCTCCTACAATTTGTATTGGCAGCCCTGAGCATCACACTTTTAATATCAAACTTAAATTTGTGGCATCCAAATTCTGCACAGTAAATGAGAGATTAGTGTCATGCCCACTACAGTCACAGTTCAGAACAACTGTATTGGAAACGGAGCTTGTGCTGCTTCTAGGCCTCTGCAACACTGAGGTCCACTGTGGCAGAGGGAAGGAGTCCGAGATATACTGACTCAGCTTGTGTTGACCTATGGACAGCTGCAGTGCTGTCTCTGGGCATTTTGTTCCAGGCTGAGAGGGAACACTGCAATGTGTGCTCTAATTTTTCATCTTAATTTGTTTCCCCTTTCTCTTGATTCCTTTCCTAAAAGGGTGTTTTGTTTTTTTTTTTTTACAAAGTCCCCTGAGACAAATAATTTGTGGTTTTCCCTTGGTTTGTTCTTAACTTTTGGCATAGGTTCATTTGAAAAAATGGCTTGTGTAAGCACCTGCTGAGGAAGTGTGTTCCTGACACATTCACTTCAGTAAATACCTAATTCCTGCAGTTGCCTTTGAGTTTTGTGGGAAAACACCAGCCAGCAGTGACACGAGATGGAAATTCCCTGCTCCCAGGGCAGTGCTGGCTTGTATGCCTACAAGTTTGGAGCAGCTCCCCTGGAGAAGGACTGGTTTTCCTAGAGCTGAGAATTTCAATTTTGGTTATGTGACTTGAGACTGACAGATGATGATTATTTTTATTTGTGTGACAGAAACCTTCTGGATGTCATGAACAGATGCTGTTGAATCCTCACTTCTTGAGGGGGAGAGACTCAGCCTTCTTATCCATCTGTCTGGGCTTCTGCCTCATTAAGTGTTCTATATTTTAGATTAAATGGGCAGATCACTTTGATTTGAGCTGTTAGGGGAATTATTTTAATGTCTTTGGTATATAGCTCTTTGTAGGCATTTGTATACCTGACTTGTGTCTCCATTTAAGTTTGGAAAAATGAAATCATTTCTCTTGCACAGCACTTTAATCCACTAAACACAAGTACCTCATAAAAGGTGCATTGACAATTATTTTTATCCTAAAAGCTTGCTTGGTATGGGAGTATAAATTTCACTGAAAATTGGTGAAAGTTAGTTCTATAACTTCTAAGGATTATCTGAAAATCCCATTGAACTGTGCAGAAACAAGGTATTATGAGTACAGACAAATCACTTTCCCCTTAGTTTTATTAGGTAAAAGCTGGTAGAAGTATTAATTACCTGTTGTGTGCTGGACATACAGAAGCTTAATTTGCTATCTGCAAACTTTCACTGGGATCCCGGTGGTAATTCTACATAGCAGTTGAAGTAAATACTTGAATCTCATGAGCTGCTTTCCAACATGCTTAAACCAAGAGAGAACTTAAACACACTGAGGTGACTTTGGAGGCAATATCACATCTTTATGTAGGGATCAAATGCACAACAGGTCAAATCTCTTAGGTCAGGATGAAACTTATTCTCAATTTGAAGCGGGCTAAGTTGTAATGGAAGAGAAGGAAGATGAACAGGTCCCCAGGCTTTGTCCCAAAAAGATGGCAAAAGATTTGCTGCTTTCTTGGTAAGCATTTAGTATTTAAATAAGAAGCTTTACTCTGAGAACTCTTCAGGAATGTCACTGGACAATTGGTAGTCATACTGCTATTATCAGTACCTTTTTAACTATGCCTAGTAATAAAGCTCATTGGCTAATTTAGATCCAAATAAACCGCTTAAATAAGCGTTGTGCCTTAAATTTAATTACTAGATGTTATTAGCATCGGGGACTCTGATTCATCCAAAGCAGGTAATTGCCAGATTCCAGTGTATTAAAGACAGACATTGCTCATGCCTCACTGAGCTTCCGATTACTGGGGCTTTTTCTTTTCCATTTAATCTGGGCTCTTTTATTACAATTTTATAAAGGTGTCATTGTGCAGTTTTAGCCCTAAGCAAACTGATGAGAGGCATGGAAATATAATATATATAAAAAAATAATAAATCTAAAGTGTCATTATTTGCTCATACCTAATACTGGTTGGCTGGGAAAAAGTGGGAGTAAAGTTGCATGCAGGCAAGAATGAATGGCAGTTATATTTATAACTACTGAACAGATTCTATGAGGAACTAAGTATTCATTCCTGCAGAGGTTATTGACTCAGATGCTGAGTCTAGGCTGAATAATTTTGTAACTAAGAGTCAGAACTTTGGAAACTAAATTTACAGTTCAAAGATTTTTGTCTCTGCCTGCTTTCCAATTCTGTTCCAAATGTATTGACAAAATGGGCTAGAATTGGCTTTTCCCCACACTCCTCACTACAGCTAGAATTTGAGAATAAGATGCTGTTCTGCTTGTAAATTATTAGTTCAATCTTTAAAATGTTCTGCATGGCTTTATGTAGAAATTACACACCCCCACTCCCAAAACCCACCAAAAACCAACCAAAAAACAACAAACTTTTAAAGACACAAATAGTCCAAGTCAGAGATGTCTTGTATTGATGCTATTTCCACACATGCATCCACAGACCTTCCAAGTCCTCTGCCCCTCCTACTTTATACCCACTTGCAAAATTAGCGCAGTCTACTCTGAGAAAGGAACCCTTAATTAATAATTCAATGGACTGGGCAAAATGAGAGTTGCAGTTACTTTTGCAAGACCCGATTCAGCTAGTGATTAGCTAAAGATAATATAGTCAGTCTCCACAAGATACTGAAGTTAAAGGCTGAAATTCTGATGTGCTTTATTTTAGTAATTGTTCTCACATCTTACAACATACTCAAATTGTCTTACGTGCTTAGGAGAGCTATAAAAGAAGCAGCAACTCCTTTGTTTTTTGACCTTCTCTCCTCCATTTCTTGGTTAAAACTTTATATATATTTTTTTCTTTGTTTCTATTTTTCGAAACAGAAAAAACATGCTGTTTTACCTCTAGAATTCAATTTTGGGGAAAACGAAGAAATACTTTTAACTCTGAAAAAGGTGGTTTGTGTAGAGAATGAAATCCGGAACTAAGTCTTTCCTGGTGTAATTTCAAAGTCATTGATTTATACCGGGGATTAATTTGTTCCTCAGCAAATGCTGTGTAGCATGTCTTGCACGTATGGCTAGCAAAACCTATTTGCACCCTGCTAGGTTCTTCAGCTTTTCTTCAGAATGTCTGTGCAGAAAGAGGCTTTTTTTTTCCTCAAAGATTTTCTCAGAACAACCTTCTGAACCAGAAAGGAAAACAAATGTGTCACAGCCTGAGCTGGAATACTTGGTTGATTGTGTCTTCTCCTCCTATGCCAATTGGGTCCTTGGTCTTCTGGTGCCTGCTCACCTTTCCTCCTTCCTAAATGCATCTGACATAACTTCAGAACATCTTGTACTCTGAGGTGAGAACCACGTGAAAATACTTAGTTTCTGTGTAAGTGTTGAGGCCGCTGATAAGGAAGAACATAAGATGAGCAACTGGAATGTAAGAATTAAAACCTTTAAGCTTATGAAGAGCTAGAACTGAGGAGCTCAAATGCAGTTCCTAAAATGGGTGAATAGGCTTGATAGGTAATCAGAGTTCCTAGCTCTTGGAGAAAGACATTCTGTGGCTTATGGGTGACATGTCTGGCTTGCCTTAAGACTCTGCTGCGGCCCAGGGCTTTCTGCTATTATCCAATGAACTGGTTGATAGATTCCTTTTGGGGTTAAGGAGATGTTTTTATGGGTGGCTTATAAACTTATGGACTCTTCACGAAAGACAGTGTTAGGTATGAAAGTGACAACGCTTAGCAGCAGCTAATGACTTAAAACACTTGTAATGTTGTGTTGAAAGTAATTCCTGTGTACCTTTGTTTAACAGTTATCTTGGAGGCAAGGAACCATTTTAAAAGCATCATGCCAAGGCTGTTACACTGCCTGCAGCTTCTCAGCCGCTAGAGAGCAGCAGGGCCCCGTTGGTGAAGGCTCCCCTGGCAGCAGATCTGTTCCTGCCGTACTGGGTCTGCAGAGAATCTGTGGGGTTGTGGACTTTAGAAGGCAGGAATAAGAACCCGGACCAAGTGTAAAATTAATGACACATCCAAGGAACCTCAGGTTGAGCAAGTGATCCATCGTGAGTGCTTCACTTAAATCCCAGTTCAGATGGTGATACAAACATACCTGTAATGTGAATTTAAGATGCTGTATTTTCTAAAATTTAATTAAGTGACAAATAAAAGCCACATTTAGTTGGATGAAGATGCATAGCCCCTGTACCAGGTAGTTTCTATCTTTTGGTGCTGTTATCTGCTGCTCTCTTTATGGAAGCAGTATTGGATGCAGTAGTATCACATTGCAGTCATCTTGGCCCTTGGTTTAAGAAGGACTTTGAATGTGAATTCATGTCCTTACATTTTGGAACTTACCCATGACTGGAGGTTACAGTAAGCATGTGGCAGTGGTTATGAAACTTGGTTAGAGCTGTAAACAAAAAGCACAGACAAACAGCAGAAGGTGCATTATTAAAATAGTCAGCATTACATTTAATTTGAGAGTATTTTCCTGTCATTCACAAATTCGGTGTTATAGTGCAGATGTGGTAGGAAAGAAATTGGCATCACACATAATATAACTGGAGATGTTAACTAAGAATTAAAGCTCACCAAATAGTAGGGGCACTCATTGCCCAAATTTCATAAAGGAAAAAAAAAATAGGGCAGTAAGATTGTCATACTTAAGAATTATTATTCATCTTCAGCAAAACAGATTTTCTAGTTCACAAGCAGTTGGATTCCAATGCATACTTAAGCTCTGATCAGGAAGGAGAAATAATAACAAATTGATTTTTCTATTCACCACCTTGAAATGCATGCTTGTTTTGTGCTGCAATTGCTCTTGTTGGTGACAGGACACCGAATTTTCAGCTCCTATAGCTCAGATGAACTCTCCAAGTCTCCTGGACTGTACATTTTGACTCTCTTTTGAAGATCACCACGTGACGTGCGTACATTAAACTCTTAAATTAAACTTAGTTCTAACACGTTAGGCAGCTACATTAATCTCAATTTGATCTGCAAGGAAATTGAGACAAAATGTGAAGTGGCTTTCTCTGAAGGACAAAAGAGAAAAGTAGGATTGTATCCCAGGGACCCTGATATCCAGTCTCAGCAACAATCCAACTAGCGCATGCCTCATCTCCCTGGCTTTAAGGAAAAATAAAGCCTTTTCAGATAGTTCTGCTTACAGAAGACTGTTACACTGTTTGAAATTCTGTGAGAATTGGTGAAAGACTATTTGCAGGTTATAAAAGGTGATGTGTTGTGCAAACCCTTCCCTCTGTGATCACAGATAAAACCTCTTGATGCTACTCAAGTATAATATTTTCTGGGTAAAAATCTTGAAATATAAAAAGAAGCATTACGATTGTTCAACATCTCTTAAAACCCCAAGCAGCTGAAGGAGTGCTGCCTTTCTGCTTCTGTTGCTACTTTCATATTAAAAAAGCAGACACGTAAAGAATTTATTCCAGTTTATGGTCATTACTGGTGTTTCTAAGCTCTGGGTATAGACGAAATAGAGCGCAGTCTGGGCATTGTTAGTGTAAACTTCTCCCCAGAGCACTTGGCTTTGACCTCAGTTGAGTGCCTCTGCAGAGTTTGACCTTGTTTTTCTCAAGAGTCTCACAAGAGCATAATCACGATAATTTGGAGGGGGAAATATGGGAAGAAGACTTCTGATAATTGTGACATAATCTGAACAGTACTAAGTTATTTCATTGAGATGACCATTAGACTGATCCTCGGCAACCGTTTGGAACTAGGTCAGGGAGAGACTCTGTGGCACTTGAAAGTGTGTGTATATTTAGCTTATTTATAACCTGTATTAGCAGTGTAACCTACTCTGTTGCAGCAAAGGCATCACTAGCCTCAGCAAATGAAAATTTAGTAATGGATTGCTGCTGGGAAGATGTAACTAGGAAGGTGGTGTCTGTCATGTTTAGGCAATAACTGTTTTTAAGATAAACAGGATCTGCTGCATTCCTTAGTGTATTACAGAGGCATTTATCAGTTGTTTCACACCTGCACATGCATACTCGGTAAAACTTCTGCCTGAGGGGCATATTCAAGGCATTATGCTTATAGATAAATGTGACTTCTACTTTGTGACATTGCATGTGGCAGTGGTTTATGATTTCAAAGTATAGAACTCTTCCATACTCATTTACTGTAATCTCTACCTAATGATGTTACACATGTGGTATGTGCACTGTCTAATGTGCTGTTACACAAACAAGAAACACGAGCATAAGTTTTATAGTCTGTGCCTATTTCATGCATCAAACATGTAACACACATCAATGGAGAGAGATTTGCCTATCGTGTGATATGTGTATGTTGAATATGTGCTGAGGGGGAAGGAAGAAATGCACTTGGCTAACTTTGTTTCCATAACAGCACGTGCAGGATTGTAAGTGTGAGTGGCATTCTTTTCCTTGGCTGTTTTTGTAGGACAGGGAAATGTTCTGCCTTTTGCTATTCTGTAAAGAAAAAAGAGGGAGATGACAGTTGTTTCCAAATTGGTTTTAGTTGTCTTAAATATAAGCCAAACAGCAGAAATATCCAAGACTATTCCATTTCCAACCATGCTGTTGGTACAAAATCACGAGCTACAGGAAATGTCACTTACTCTCTTTAGACTTGGTTTTGGATTACCTTAGCTCCTGTAGCAGCCACACAAACAGTATGTAAGTCATGAGCTGGGAGCCACTGCTCTTAGCCAGATATTAATTTTAATTGGATTCAAGCCATTCTTGAAAGGACAATACAGTGCTTGCTAAAGCATTTGGTGTTTTCCTTTCTGAGCTAAAACAAAGGCCCAGGTGGGAAGCAGATCTACATGACCCTTACTTACAGGAAGGGCACCTTGTGTATTGTAGGAGTTCAAGATTCAAGTCTAAGTTCTTCTGATTAGCTAAAGGTGTCCTTTTCCAGACTGACTGCTTTTTGTACAAGCAATTAGTTGCATCCTCCTTAAATGAGAAGAAAAATGACTGATACTGTGAGAGTCTCAATCACTGGACTGTAGGGTGCTCTGTAACAAAACATCTTTCCTTCTTTTTAAAATTTTGTTTAAGCATTCGTAGTTTTGTCCAGGTGCAGAATGAAAGCAAACACCCAAACCTTGCTGCTTGTTTTACTTCGGCTTGTCTCGTTTATTGGATGCTGGTGGTTGTTGTTGGTTTTGTCCTGTTTGTTGTGGTGTCTGTTTGTTTTTTTTTTTTACTACTTTCAACTAGTAACATCTTGTAATTTACAGTCTGTGCTTGCTCAATTAGAGGTGCTTTTTGTCTGTGGAAGTTTCTTCTTGCTTTCATGCAGGTACTGTGGTTTGTTTGGTGTGTGTGGTGTATGCGTGTGTGTGCTTATTGTGTGGTTTTGGCTTTTATTGTCTTTTTGTCTGCTGGGTGCTAATTTTAAGTCCTGGAGGAATGGGGCTGTTTCAGTTTTCTATCCAAAACCCATACGTGGTAAAAATCCCATCTTGCTGGGACTTAAGCTACTTGCTTAATTTTTGGTGGCTAACCTGAAGAGGTGAAAGAACTAAGGTCTCCCTAAAACTGTTTGTGAACATACCACAATAAAGCAAAATATTTGGGTTTTTATTTTAGAGGGTAGGTGTTTATATTGCGGTAGTCAGGTGAATATGTATGTGTAAACTTGGTAGAACATTTAACCTGTGGTGAGCAATGCAGTATGCTGCTTAGCTGTACCTGTTTGTTCACCCCTGCTTTCAGTTAAGAGTCTTAACTTCTGTTGTTTGTGTTTCAGTATTAGTTGGGTTGCTCACAAATGCTACGAGGCCCAAGTACTGCTATGCTCAACACTCGTTAGGTGTGCTTTGTAATCCACCTCTGGTGCTTCTTGCATATGGTTTAGCAGAGAGAAGCAAGGATTTATTTGAATTTAATTTTGCTGCTCTTCGGGCAAATAAAATTAAAGCATTTCCAAACTTTTAATGAGAACTCTAAGTTTCACACCTGTGTAGGCAATAGGCTTTTATCTTCCCAAATAGTTAAATAAAGCTTTTCAGAGTGCTTGGGGTCCTTGAGCTGGTGTGCACGTTTCAGCATGCAGGTCTGGGTAACATACAGCAAATGTGACTGACCTGAGCCTAGCAAAGAGGTATTGGCTGGATAGGGAAGAATGTACTGTTCAGAGACCTTTTGTACTTACAGGCTTGTTCTGCTGTGGTTAATGGTGTGTGCTCTGAGCTGTGACCAATTAGGTAAGTGCCAAGTAGAGGAATTTCAAGAAATTTGGGCAGACTCCCCTTGCTTCCTTCATATACAATGTATATAGTGCAAACCAAAGGCCAAGCTTCTGTAGAAATTCATTCTAATGGGTTGCCCTATGTTTTGTGAGGGACTGAATTTATTTAACCCTACACTAGATTCATGGGAAGAAATTACTTTCCCTTTCTGGTGCTCTAGTGAGAGGTCTTGAGCAGTGCAAGTAGGCAGTAGCAAATAATTCACTTCTTCAGTTCTAAATGGTAACCAAAACTCAAACTGAGGAAAAGGTCCTGGAACCTTGGCCCTGTTGCCATTTTCTGATGAATTATTATTGCAAGGTCATGGCACTGATTTAATTTCTTTTGCTTGCTCTCATTGGCTTAACTGTCTCCTTTAATTTGAAGGAAGAACACTATCTGAAGAAATTAGCTGTGAAAGTATTGTCCTAATGCTGAAAAAATACATAGTGTGCTGTGCTGTTTGAATATTCTTTGACAATTTCTGGAATTCTGGATGATATCTGAAGACTCTGAGGTTTGTTACTGTGTATGAGGCCGAAATGAAATGCCTAGCTAGGTGTGTTGGTAAGAATTCAGATTGAATGGTTATTGCTGACATGAGAATGACTTCCTTTGGAAGGGAAGGCACAAATAGATGTAGTTAACCTTTAAGCAGTGAGTCCTGTTGGAATCAGCTGCTTTTTCAGCCTCTTCAAGTATTGTTAATGACCAGGAACTAATATGTAATACAACATAAATCCCCAAGTGTTGTTTGGTTCTGGTAGTAGAGACTGGATGCAATGTGACTAAACCTGTTGCAACCCTCTTCCATCCTATGTAGTTACTCACATTGTTGTTAATGACGATGATACGATTTTGGTAGGGGCTGAGAGTTGCTGCTCCTAGTTTTTGGATCAGGAAACCTTCTGTAATGCACTTAGCACTTGTGTTGGCTGTGCTTTGTGCTGTGAGCACAAGTATGTGTACACCAGTATTTTAATTCAGATGCTGATTATTAGTGACCAAAATGGCATGTATGTTCAAGTCTTATGCCACAGGCCATTGCCGTTCATGTAATTTAGCCAAAGGCTGATTTCTCACTGACTAGAGTCTTGATTTAAGGCACTTCTATTATTTTTTTTATCAAGCTGCAATGAGAACTGTTCTGTTCTTTGGTCTAGTGTCAAGAAAGGGACGTTTCTGAGTCCTTTAGGGTGAAAATGTGTTTGTTTCTTCACAGTATGTTTTGGGTTTTTTTTTGCGGGGGGAGATGAAGGAAGAGGTGCTTTAACAGTCTTAAACCCAAGTAATCAGGATTGTGGTTATTAAACCGTGTGCAAAACTCCTTTCTGAACTGGGCTGCTTGTGGAAGAGACTGTGGCAAGTCCCTGAGTAAATGAGCAGGGAGGAATTAGAGGATGCATGGGCCACAGGAGTGTCTCCATCTTGCTTTGTACTGCACAGGGATATCAGCCTGCCACTGGTATTTCTCACCTTGCAGCCTGTGAAATTTGTCATATGTCCTGTAACATAGTCCTTGGGTTTCAGAGAACAACGCATGCAGGTATCTGGTATCACATATCCAAAATAAAATGGACTGTGTATGTGCAAATGATAGCAACTGCTGGTTGGTAATGCATGATTTAAAGGGACAGATCTGTACAGCACTGCAGTAAAATAAGAGTGGTTAGCCAATATGTGCTCCTTGCATGTATCTGCAAGTTGTCACATGTCAAATCGTAATAGGCCTCGGTCTAATTTAATATGCAGAGACCAAAGGATAGTCAAAGTCCTAGAGCAAGGAAGTGTTCCAGTTCCAAAGATAACATGACTGTTCTTGTGGGAAATGGTTGGAATGCAAAAGTAAATGCAGATAAATATTTTCATTTTTAATTTATACTCACAAAATTACTCCAGAATTTTCACAGAAAAAAGAAACACATGAGTTTTGGAGTTTGCAAGTCAAGAGTTTTGACCTAGCAGGGTTGCTCTGTTGAAGGCATGGCAGGTTTCTCATTCAAAAGCTGCCACTTTCACCTGTGTGCACAGAAAGGAAAATACATTAAACATGCTGTTGAAATGTAGGTAAAGGGAAGGTATGGCTTGAATTTTTTCAGGTCTGTAAATTCAGTAATCTCCCTACCTGACCTGACAGAGGTTCTGTAGCCAGATATTGTGCATCTGAGTTGACCTTGTTAGTCTTCTGAATAAGTTGTGTGTATTTCTTATATTTTAAAATAAGTGGTTGTAATTAATAAATTGTTTTCTTACTGTGCACTCAGTGCCATTTCCTACTCTGTATTCTTCTATTAGGGATGACATTTTGCTGTCAACGAAAGACATAGGAAAGCTATTACTGAAAGGACTGCCAAAGAATCTGGGCTAGCATTAGTTCATGCTTTTCACTGAGAAAAGAGATTTTTTAGTTTTTCAGAGGATTTTTCTTTCCTCTCTCCTTATTTCTAAAGTCCTCTTTTGAGGACTGTGGAAAATGCAGAATGTTTAAGTAGGAGAAAGGCAGAGGTTGCTGATCAACCTGAAGCATTGGCAACCATTTGCTGCTCTAGTGATTCTGTCATTAGATGGATCATTAAACTACAGGATCTAGCAAGGCACAGGCTCTCACGGAAGCAGTCAAATTGTGCTGCTGTGACTTGTATAGAAATAGTGCTTGATCATGGTTGGTATTTTTCACTTTGTGGGTCAGGCGTTTGAGCTCTCTCTTATTACATAGCTTCTCTTTTTTCTAAGAGCACCAGACAGGTGGTAAACATCCTCTTTCCAAAATAAAAATGCACTGAGAATGTTGGAGTGCAAACAAGTGTTGCTTACTAATCAGTGAAGTACTTGGAATTAAAGGGATAGTCCTCATCCATGTGGACCCTGTCTGAAGTGGAAGGATTCTCATGACACAGCCTGAGAGATTTATTTAGTTTCATACATGTGAAGAAGGTGGCAAAGGATCCCCTGTTTTGCTGAAGTGAATTCCTGTAGTGGTCAATAAGGCTGAGATTGAAGAAATTGTATTGGCATGTCCATTGTAACAAAAAGCAAGCTGGTGAAAGGGTCAGTTTTTCCTTGCCGAAGAAAGTGATTACCAAATGCTACTGTTGCCCAGAGCAATGTAATAGGGACTCTCTTGTTGATAACAACTGTGGGGATTTTGAGGGTTTGCAACGTTCACTGTGCAATTTATTACTAAAGAAAGCATATGAAAGTGTGAATTTTGACCCTTCTTATTTGCACTTATTTCTGCAATCAAATTAGGATCTTATCAACTGATAAAAGATTCTGCAGGAGATCAAAGACACTAATACATGGAGCAAAACTGGCCTCCAAAAGGCCACTAATCCCTTCTCCCAAGGTTGCCCATATTCAGTCTTGGTTAAAATTTTGGGGTGATATTGTGGAGTTTTGACTCCCAGATGCCATGGGAAGAAGATGGAAGTTAAGTTTCTGTGTTTAGGTAGCCAGTAGTATGTTATGTACAGGTGGCTTCTGAATATGTGGTGACATGGTAGAAATCATGTAAAAACAGATGGGTGAAGTACTTGGGTTCAGGTTTTTCCATATTGCAGAGTAAGACGAAAAAGAGTTTCAGCCCTTGAGAGACAGAGAGCATGCACAGCTACTCATTTGAGTCTTCGAATATGGAATATTGGCATTTTTCTAATCTGTAGATTCTTTGTTTGTCTGTTTCCTGGACTTGAAAAAACTGTTTCATTTGACTTCTTTAAGTGGGCGTTTGTAGAAGGCATTCTGATTGTGTGTGCACTTGATGCATAGATACCAAGGTAACGGGAGCTCCAGAAATTAGTTTGAAGATTTGCTCAAGCTCTTAATTTACAGGATGAGCAAAGCAAAAAGGACAGTACAACAAAGTAGAATACAGCAATTGAGGATTTTAAAAAAATAAATACATGTTATTGAAACATTGTTTCCTTCCCTCCTGTTTCTGCCATTACAAACTTTCCTTTTCTGATGTGTTTAGTTATCTGTGTCCTAGATGGCAGTTTCTGATGTTCAAAGTTCTTGTGAGGTTTATTTTCAAACAAAACTGAGGCAGTCCATGCAAGAAAATATTTTCTAACATGAAACTAATATTTTTAAAAGTTCAGCTGTAGAACAATGAAAACTAAAGCTGTGGTAGGCTGATATAGAGATGTTTTTTCTGACAGCACATTTCAAATTTACACAGCTGAATTCTAGTCACTTCCTTAGAGCACTTAAGTTCTGTGTCACTTTTCCACCTGAAAATACAGCTTAATTCAGGAGCACTCAGTGAAACTCAAGGGATCTTGATGGAGAACCTGCCACACTATTTTATCTGATTTGGTTTCATTACCAGAATTTAGCAAGGCTTGTCCTGAACTTGCTATTCCTTCCACTGTGTTGGACCTTTGGTAGAGCTTCCTTAGTGTATTAAATGCATGGGAATATTCCATGTAATGTGTGTCTTCCTCCTGGTCTAAAATCTGTTCTGCATGTCTAATTGTCTTTATGTGGTGTCATTGGTTCCTGGGTCTGAGACCATCCATCATCCACTGTCATTTTGGAAGCAGCATTGTCTGCCAAGAACTCTTTATCAGCTTTCACTCGTCTGAATCTGAGCTAAAAAACTAACCAGCCTCTCAGTTCTTGTGCCACCTGCTGCCTTTTTAGCTATTCCTCAATCCTTCTCCTTCTCTGCCGCCTTCATATGCAGTCAATGGGGACCAAAAAAAACCCAGTAGTGAAGGAAGGCTGAAAGTCCAAATTTGCTTGTTCCCTCCCTCCATGGGGTGGGCTGTCCGAGCAGGAAGGTGGGACAAGGGGAAAGCCTGTCCAATTGGCTTCTGCAGAAGGCTGTTATCCCTTCTTATCCTTTTTTTCATTTGGTTGATTTGTAGCAGCAGCATATTTGGTAATATAAACCCTGTCTCTTGGGATTAAGAGTGCAGTTATGCTTGCAACAGCTGCCTGCGTATGTCTTACTGCTACAGAAAATAGAACATGCTGCTCCTCCTACTCTTTCTCCTGATTTTATCTAGTATTACTGCTTCCCTCCCTCTCTCTCTTTGTTTCTCTTTCTGACCTCCTCACAGCTCCACGCCGCTCCACTCCATACTTGCTTCGTCTCTTGAGAAGACCACAGCTGAGTTTCCTAGCACAGCCCCAGGACGCTTTCTTTCCTGAGCCAACATTAGGCAAAGAGGACAGAAGGGAAAGGGGGTTGGGGTGTGAAGCCGAAAGTGAGCCAAGCTGTGGCTGGCAGCTCTTGTCTCAGTGCTAAACCTACTGCTTTGAGAGACCAGGCAGGGGAGGGACTTTGTTTTGTAGAGAGGAGGAGAGAAGAAACTTGAAACTGGCTTCACTTGTGGCATGCCTGTGTCCTGAACATCCCCTCCCCACCCCGCTGTGTGTTAAATGAAAGCACGTGAAGAACATGAGGTTTCCTGCTTGAGAGGGAGGGCAGTACTGGACTGGCTGAGGGAGGAGGAAGGCAAGCTGTGGCTTTGTGGTGTAGTTTACACTGAGATCAGAGCTAGTGTGCCTGGGGGTGGGAGCAGAAAGAGAAAGGGCATCTGATGCCAGCTGCCAATATGACAGAAACCCTGCAGCTCCCAGCACTGCAAGTCCCTGAGCAGCAGGCGGTGGAGGGTGGCCACGCATGGTCCAGTTCGTCCACCCCAACTCTGCGCAGGAAGCGCTTCAAGATGAGGCGGATGAAGAATGTGCAGGAGCAGAGCCTGGAGGCCAGCAGGTACCAGGATTTTCCTTCCTCCAGCAAGGAATACCTGCAGCTCCCATCCATTGAAATCACTCCCTCCAGTGATGAGGACACTCCCTGGTCCAACTGCTCCACACCCAGTGCCTCCCCACGGCGCAAGCGCTTCCTCCTTCGGAAGTGGCTGCGTGTGAGAGAGAAGAAGGAATGCAGTGAGAGCAGGTATGTTTCTGGCCACTTTCCCTTCCCTGCTTCCAAGAAGAGCCTGTCCACAATAGGTAGTGTCTGTTGTTCCTCTAGAAACCTTGGTGTGCCTCCCCCTGGGACTTTGTCCTCACCTGTTGACTGGAATGGGTAATGTAGTTGGCTGGACTTGCTGATGCCAGACCAAATGGCCTAATCCTTATGTGCGAACTGTAGGCATGTTAGAAACGGCAGTGCTAGGACCTGTCCTTGTTCATGGTCCTCTGCATACTTTCTACAGGTAATACAGAGCCAGTGAAAAGAACTTGCTTCTGAGTGAGGGAGACTGTCCTGAAAGAACGGGTGATAGGACTTACCTTCATTAATATGTCCTGAAGAGACACTTTTGATTGAGAGGAGGTGATCTCTCTGCTGGGATTACCAGGGCAGGGAGTGATGATGCCAAACTTTAGTCAGTGGTGTTTTTGATGTTCATTCTTACTGCTGAGACCTTCTCTGAAACCTTTCGTTCAGTTGCTGACACTGGGAGAATGTGAGGACGAGACGGAGAAAATAGCCTTGTGGCTAGTAGGTGGGTCTGCAGGTCAAGATGTCTGGTTTGAGTTCTGTTTTCCGGACTTGAAAGTCACTCAGTCCTTTGGCTCAAAAGAGGACAAAGAATTCATGAAGACCTTGAAGAGCTTGTCAACACAGGAAAATGAATGCCCAGGGAGTTATTGTGTGGCCATGCAAATAAAAAGCTATAAGAGTTATGCAACCCTCTGCAGGTGCAGTCAGAGTCTGCACTATGCAGTACAGTTTACTCTGCAAAGTAGAACAGTCTTTCCTGATCACCTAACTTTTCCTGAAGGCCCAAAATACACAAGACAATTTAAAGGTTTCTCTGAAAAATTAGTGCATTATAAATCCTTATGCTAGCTTAGTATGGGCCAATTTTTCTGTTGTTGCTTTGTAACTCCCATGCAGCCTGTGTGTGGGGTTTATGCCTGAAGATACGTATTGCACTTCCATAAGGAAACTTTTCTTGCTCTTCCTGCACCCAATATACTAGGTTGATTCATTGCTGTGTTGCTTGTATGCTTATAGGACAGAGCTTTTTCTTTTCCTAATATCCACTTTGATTATGCGGTAACTTTTCTCTCATGAGGTCCTTTTAGCAAGGTCGGTCTGTCACTTAATTAAATTTTGTGGAAGTTTCCTCAATAAATGCATGCCATAAAGGATTTGATAATACCTCTTTAAAAAAGTTAATATTGAAAAATATATCTAGGTTGAGAAATATTACTGATTTTCATTTAGCAGTGATGATATAAGTAGTGATTTGGTTTATAGCATAGGAAAAGGGAAGGATAATGCATAGAGCATATGCTAAAGTATCAGAATCAAAGGTCAGGTCTGAAGTTCAACAGAGAGAGGATGGATTTTAAGCTTAAAAATGTAATTCAGACTTCTTGATGGTGAATGTGCTTGAGGCCAAGACACATTTCTCTCAATGTGGATGCGTAAGAAAACAGTTTATTCGTGTACGTGCGATATCTCTGTGGCTATACTGACAGCTTTCTGGTTATTCATCATTAAGACGTTTTTGCCTTAACCCTGGTTATGTTTTTGAAGCAGTGACTGGAAAAGAGCTGAAGTGGTTGATGAGTTAGGTGGCACTGGCATACCAAAACCAACATGGGACCTCCTTTCTTCATATGTGGCAAGCTCCAAACCTATCACTTTTGCAATGAGAAACATGATGTTTTTAAAGGGAACTCTCCTAGTCCAGAGGGGAAAACCCGTAAGTTTGGTCACTTCGTGCTGAGCCTCTGGGCTTGCAGAACGCAGAGATCGTAAGTGGGGTTTCAAAATTCAGCAGGCATAGAAACAACACAGAAAGCAGAATCTGTGGGGAGTTGGTCACAGAAAGAATGATGAAGCCTAAAGGATTTTGTGGCATTAATTTGAGAGACTAGCAGCTAGCACTGTGGGGTAAACTTTATTGTGCCCTGGGGCTGTTGCTTGTGAAACCCTGTTCTAAAATAGCCAGGCAGGAAGCTGGCTTTCTGTAAAAGCAACTAGATACTGCCTGCATACCTTCCCCTACTTCAGACTTGATCTAGAGCACTAGCTGTTTCTTGCTGCTGTTTCACTGTGATGTTGCTGTTTGTAACAGATGCTAGTAATGCCACTTACTGTACTGTTCATTTGTTTAAGGGCAACAGGGACTACTGTACTAGAGTAAAGACTGAAGCATTTCATCTAGTGTTTTTTCCACTAAGCCCTGTCTTGGGGTTGAGCTATAGTGATGATACTTGAACTGCCCAGCTGGTTAATTGTAACACTATCGTGACAGGGATTCCCAATGTGGTCAGTGTGCCCCACATCTGCTAGGACTGCAGGTACACTATTACATGCTAAGGTTCCCAAATTTTCCCCTGATAAAAGGGGGCAGCGTGCAGTTCCTTCCAGAGAAACAAATGCAGTCTGCTTCCAGTCACTCACTCCTTCTAGTGAAATTATAGTTAAGCAATTTTAATTTTTTTTTCTTGGAAGCTGGTAACCTTTACCCCTATTATGTGGCCAGACATCTGCCTGTATGTGTGGCAGGGTTTTCCCAGGAAAGCTGGTAGTTGAGAGCAAACTGTGCACCAGCTGACTTATTCCAGTGATGCATGTGTTGCTCACATGCCCCTGAGCAAAAGCAATAGCCCTGTGACCATTAGCATACAGTAAGCATCCAAGTGAATAAACAAATGCTTTTATGACTTGAAATGCTGTCTGTAATGCTCCAGGTCTGATGAAGGCTGGCTGCTTTATTTATCTGGAAACTCTAGCCTACAAGATGTTCTATATCACTGGTTAGTTTTTAACAGCCTGGATAATTTTAAGGTTTGTTTACTTGCTGGTTCTCTAAAAGCTCTTAGGTGTCTGATAGTGAAAGCAGAAGGGAGACTGTTTATTTTTTTTCATTAAACAGCAGAGATTGCATGTAAAAGCCTAACCTGCCTGTGACATTTCGTTCAAGGTGAAAGAGCAGGAAAAAACCATTTCTCAGCAGTAGGCGTTTGCCTGTAACTTGTCCTTGTACAAAAGCATGATGACCCAAGCTACAAGTTTGGTGCTCTGGGGGCCTATACCAATGATAAATAGGATAATTTTTATAAGCAATGCATACAGCTGCTTACCTGAACTCCTCATCCATCATTTGTTGCCCAGGTAATGATAGACTTTATTTACCTGCATACACCTTTTTTAAGTATGAAGCCTGCACACAAGTGCACAATTTTTCCATTAAGGCATGATGATGTTTCTTTCCTCACGGGCTAGTAGATGCAATCTGTTAGCATTTTGCTGTGCGTGTAATGAACATGCATTATTGATGGGGGGATGCGAGAGTGTATCAGCTTTAATTTATTATTTACTTCTTAAAGCCACCCTTTCTAGTAATCTCTGGAACTGCACGTGATTCTTAACATGTAAGGTGAGAACTGCTGAGAGGGTAGACCACTCAGGCTTAGAGGACTGCTCTCCTTTTGGCCTAAGATCGGTATTGGAATTAGATGCTGTGCTTCAACCCTTCCACTGGCAGAATCGGAGAGTAAATAGGTGGGCCCTGCATTATCACTGCCTGACTTAGGCTTTTCCGTGAATGCTCAACAGCAGCACCTACGTAACAGTTGCGGTATGATAAATCTTTTGTTCTTGAACAGTTTTCTGTGAGGCATTCATGCTGGGCAACCTGAATGTGCTCCCCTACTGTGGGAAGAAATAAACCAGAATGCCAAGGATGGTAAAAGGTTTGAATCATCTACTTGTGGTTATTCCCTGCTGAATTAACTCTGGCAGGAAGTCCTGGAAGCTGCTGGTGTCCTGATACCTGCAGTCTCTTCGCAGAGTTCCCTTTCCCTTGAGCTCTCCAAGATCACCTGATTTATCTTCTGTTAACACTTGTCCAAAAGATAAATTTGTTTGGTCAGTCACAGCATCCGGAGTAGTAATTAATAATGAAATGCGAAATGTTGGTGCTCCAAAGAACATAAAACTTGTGTAAAACGTATGCATTTTGTTGGATCAGTTGGGAATAGGTTGTGCTGTAGCTCTTGACGTTTGTAAAGATGAATGTACTCAGTTTGGTCTTCTGCTGGAAACTTGACACTGAAGTCCTAAATGACAGGTTCAGCTCAAGGGAAATACTCACCTATGTCCTAAAATGCTTCTAACATGGGATGTTAAAAAACAAAGTCTATTTTTAGAAGCATTCCATCTCATCTTATCTTAAAAAGGGGTAAGTGCTGAGGAGATGGTTTCTGTTACGCACAACCATAGAGGCTTTACAGGCGAAATCTTCATAGCCTATCTGATATTATGAAACAAATGACATATTAAGGGGAATCTTTACTGCCATTCAGCAGTGTGCTCTATGGCTGCCACTGTTCACATTCTGTGGCAGAAAGAGGTAAAATTTCTACTTTTCTTAAGAAAAAAGTTCATTTGTGAGATCTCCCAGTTACGCCAGTAAAATACACATCAGAATACAAGAGTAAAGGCTGTGAAGCCTCTCAGATAAATGTAATCCAACATAACTGTCTTCAGATAATATGAAGAGAAAACCGTTAAAGCCCTGTGCTGCTTGAGATTGAAGAGAGGACTAAAAGGTTTGGTGGACTAAGGTTTCATTCGCTTTGTGCCATACAATTCCAATAAGCTGCAAAATTAAAAACTAAGTTTTGTCGTTCTGTTTCTCTGGCTTTCATGGACTTCAGTGTTTCAGTTTAAGGTCAGAGGAGAGGAAGTGGGGCTTCTCCTTTGTTAGAAAAGAGAAACTGCTGCAGGAAATACATGTGTATGTGTGTGTGCTGGGATTGCCAGTGTATTTTTGCTTTTTCAAGTTTTGATAAAATCCTTGTTGAAATCTCACTCTTGTGAGGAACTGACAGCTCCATAGGGAGTTCATAATGGACGAGGCAAATGGGTTGCTTGTTTTCAATGTTCTGCTTGTAGCTGGAGTTGGTTAATTGAGGTATTTGGGAGGACAAATGTCAGATGTGGTGTGTTTTGAAATCTAGAGAGGTGTTGTTAGAAATGTTTGTTTCAGTACTGTCCCAAGGATTTGCAGTATGTCTTTCCTTGTTAATCTTGAAGTTTTGTTGGTTTGTTTATATTGTTTGTTTTCCCCACAGGTCTCTGTAGTAAGCAGCCGTTCTTCTCTGCTTTTGGTAGCTTTGGAAAGGCCATAAGCACAAACTTCCATTTATGTGGTGTCTTTTCTAATCTGAAATGTGAGAGTGCACGTGTGATGGCTTAGTAGCAACTTGGCTATTAATATAATCTTTTTCCTTTTTGAACCTGCGAGTTCAGCTGAGGCCTAATTTGTGCTTCCAGTGAACTGAAATTTCTTAAAAGGATGCTTGTGTATCTCTTTTGAAGAGCGCTGATGTACTGTTTGCTGTGACTGCAGGTTTTTTGTTATTTGTTTATGGTAATGTGTGCCAAGTGTCTGTGAATTCCACCAGCTCTGTTGTTTCTTTTGGCTGAATCTTACTGCATTTGTGCGGTAGTTTGTGGTTTTCTTTTTAAATATTTGCTTTTCAGTATTTGTGTGGTTTAGGAAGACCAGTCACAGAAGAGCATCAAAACTGACTAATTTACAAACAGCCTGGAGTTTAAATGCCGTTGATCTTATCTAATTAGCAAACATTTACCATTGAACCATCTGAATTCCATGTCTTATGCCTGTCAGTGGTATTCAACAATTAATCATTGTGTTCATTACCACAGTTTTCCACTGGATTGTGTTTTGAAATTAGAGATGTCTGTTGTTTATTGTTGAATATGATGTTGATGAAAGGACTTGCCTTGATAGCTGTCAAGATTGATGTTGATGTTTTAATTTGTGAAATGAATGGAGTGAGAGAAGAAAACTTGCCAGTCCTGCCCTTAGTAACCCTTTCTAGCAAGGAGAGGACTTTACTACAGATTCAGACTCTGGCTCTCCAACTTACAGCAGATATTGGTACTGCTACACTTTTTCTGGTGGCAGTTCTTAAGATATCTTAATTACTTTGTGATCTGTTGTATGGCAGGTAGATTCAGGTCTTTGTGCTTGCAGCTGTGAGGATGAAAAGAACACCTCAGTTGTTCAAATAGCCAAAAAGCTATGTAAATTTTAACAGAAATCTTGATGCAAGATCACTCTTCCATTGATTATAACCTGCATATCTTTTAGTTCCCAAATCTGTTGATGAAAGTATTCATACGTTGTGAGATTTCAGAAATAGTAGCTTTTAGTTACAAAAACAGCTGTCACAGTTGCTGAAAGCACTTACAGAATATTTGTATACCTGGTTGTCAATTTCTATTATTCTCCTTTTGAAATGCTTAATGCTGAACCTGAAGCTTTATGAATACAGGGGTTAATTAAGCAAAATGAATAAAAAATATTCATCTGGGTTCAGACCTGAACATTTCAGTAATAGCTGTGGATAACAATACCCTTCTGAAGGCCACAGATTTGTATGAATAATTCTCCAAACTCATTAACTGATTTTATCTTCCAGGATACAGCCTTTTCTTTCTCATGTCTTCGCTTGCCTCATTCATCCATCACTGTTGAAAAAATTTCCTCTGAATAATAATCATGCCAAACACCCTTGCAGATGGTAGACTTATCACCCGCATCTGGAAGGTACTTTGATTTTGAAGACATCTGAGGATCTGTTTTCTTGTATACACCTACCGAGCTACGCTGTTGATCAAACAACGTAAAGCTTATTCGACTTCAAGATTGACACTTACTTATTTTTCTTCAGTATTTAAGAGACTTGCAAATAGTGCAGAAGTTGATATGTTTTTTTTAATCTCCAGATTCAGACCAAATGGTGTGTGTGTGAGATCAGAGCATCTGTTTTCAGTCAGTAAAAAAAAATATTTCTTTTGGGTAAATTATTCGGGAGCTGTGAGATGGAGGAGCGGTGGAGTTGACTCTTCAAAGGTTTAATTGTTAAAAGGCCTAGTTAATCTGTACTTAAAACTCTATCCTTTCCTAAGTAGTAAGTGATGTTATGAGTCTGAATGTTTGCATGAGAACTGAGGAAAACCGGCAGGGTATAAGCCTTGGAGTAATGTTTAGTGTCTCTGAAATTATGAGAGAAAGGGGCATGCTGGGCCTGTTTACCCAAAGATTTTAGCCTTGTCCGAATTCAGGTTTAACATTGCTGAGCTTTGGAATGAGATAAGCTTGTTTTGCTGATTTCCTGAGATTTTTAACCAGCTTTTGGCCTTCTCTGTAGGTAGGAAACTAACACGAGTATCTAAAAGCCTTCTGCTGTATTACTTTTCAGTACAAATCATAGCTTTCTTATCTCCAGTATAACAGCAGTGACTTGTTATACCATCTCAAATGAACGCTGTCTTCTTAAAAGCAGGCCAACTTAAAATGGACTGAAAAGCATAATGAAACAATAGGCTCTGCATTTCAGTGACCCTGTACATTTTAGGAAATTATTGCATTGTCTAATATTCAGAATGTTGAAATTATTGTCTTTGTGGGGAAAAAATCACAAACTTTTGCTAAGTTTCCAAGCAAAACATTCTTGTAGTAAAATGTGGCTCATGTTGAATACCATCAAATAGACAATTTTTCTCTTCTGGTCTAAGTTTGTTTCATTGCTCGTAATCTTCTACTCGCTAGTGACAAGGGTGTAAGGTGTTGTACTGCAATGTGTTGCAATATCTGGATTCCATTAAACTTTAAACCTTAATTTGGAGGACTTTCTGAATGAGAAATTTAATGATGGGTGGGTGAGCATAAATAGGTCTAAGGTTCATATGGAATAGCTGTTCAAAAGTAAACCATCACGTGGGATTACCAGCATTGCAGATGCTGTTGTTGGGCTGTGATATATTGGGATTTCTCCTTTGGTAAGTCTTGTTATATCTGCTTGGCCTGAATTGAAATGGCAAAGTTTTGTGGGAGGATTTTTTTAATGAAGAAATAGAAATTATAGAAATAGTCCCTGCCATGCTTTCTCATGTCAAAAGGGCAATAATTCCCCTGAATTAGGAGAAAAAAGGAGGTTCCTTTTTTGTACTTTCTAAACCAGTTCACTGGGCTATAATTAAGCTCAGGAGTACAGGAAAGATGTTTTTTTTGTTTTGGGGTATGTTGTTCTCACGCAGCTGTTAATTTACAGCTTGAAGCCAATACAGAATTCTTATTCTCTGATTATTCTTTCTACAGTGAGACACTTAAGAATGACTAAGTATGTGGCTGTGGGAGCAGAAAAATAAAATCTATCCCCTTGCTGAGAGGCTTTTGCAAAAATGTTTACCTGTCTTGGCTCTGATGGTAAAACTATGTGCAGTGCAGTGGGGAAACCAGCAAAGTATGCTCTGTGGGATTGTGTGTATGTGCCCACACAAAGACGCGTGGCTTTGACTTCTGTGCAATGCAATTTAAATCTATAACTGGAAGTCATAAGTATTGTATGGGTTTTGTGGGTTTGTATGTCCAGCCTCAAAGACTAATTTCTATAACATTTGTTTGAGGATTTTATAAATATCGATCACTAATTACTTCACCCTGCTTTCCTTTCTGCCTTAACAGTGAGGAAGTTTGTCTGCCTCATGTTCTGAAGAGGCAGCAAAAACAGTGGACAGTGTCAGGTGTGCGTGACATCTCTCAAATGCTAAGTGGGTCCCCAAGACAGTTATTGTGGTTTTCAGATAGGTCGTGTCCAATAAGATGGAGTCCTTGAAGATCTTAGAAAAGCAGCTGGTCAAAATCAAGGTGCTTGAGGAAAATATTAAATGAAAATAAGACTCACTGGCTTTTATCAGAGGAAACTGGAGACCTCTGGCAAAAACTCTGATGTCAAGGGGGAAGAGAAAGTCCCTTTCCTTCTTTCTTTTTAGAATAAAATGAAAAATGGTTATGTTAAGATTGTGATATGTACTGTGTTTCCCCTCCAGTTCTAACTGGCTGAGAATAATTGCTCTTTAGAATGAAAAGATGCCATTTGGTCCTTTTTTGGTACTGTATTTGGATTTCTGTGCCTTTGGGCAATGTCATGTCCAGATCTGTGCAGTAGAAGCTGTGATTGCAAGAATGCATATGTGTACCTGAGCTAGTTTTATTTGAACAGTTTAGACTCTACCGGCACTGAAGCCACAGAATTTTTAGCACAGCCTGTGTGCTTAAGCAAGTGTACCCAGTGTCCCAGCTGGGACCGAGCAGTCTGTGCTAAAGCTGTGTTGCCATGACTCCATAGCCAGTGGTACTCAGGTGAACTAGATTAAAGCTAGCCCAGGAACATTTTCTCTTTGAGCTGCAGTCTGTTACCTGAAGGCAGAATCGGATCTATCTACTGCTCCGCAGGAAAGCTCTTGCAAAGGAATCAAGCTGTAGAAATGAGAAGCAAGAACTCTGATGAGTCCTGGAGGAGGTGGGTGGAGGCTGCTAGAATGGAGTAAGGCTAACTCCATACAATAGATGTGCAGGAAGGGGGACGGGAGGAGGGGGGGAAATCGCCCCTATAACACCCATTTAAAGGAGGAGAGTGACATCTTGTGGACTCGGCATGCAACTCTCCACCAGAAATTGTGTAGGCTGCTCCCTCCTTAGGAGTTAATTTTAACTGCTGTTTTGGCCTGCTGCCTAGAAGTAGGGGGTATATGACCATGCAGCAGTTGGGTGTTAGACTGTTAAACTTTATGATGCTGTTCTGGGACAGTATGATGAAGCACTGTATAGATGGTGTGCAAGGTCACTTCTGTATTTCAGAAAGTTCATTGGAAGGTGTCACTAGGTGAGGTTAAGAGGCTACAAACCAGTCATGTCTGTTGTAAATCAGATATGAACTTACAGTCTTCTGTTGTTTTTTTTTTTTGCAGCCCCAAATATGAAGTATGAACATTGTTTTTTCTTGTTCTGTCTTTAAACCAGAGTGCTTCATAAGTACTTACACAAATCTTCTATTTTTCTGTCTCATGTTGCAGCAGTCAGCAGAGCAGCCAGCAAAGCAGCCACGATGATGACTCGTCCCGATTCTTGAGCCCTTATATACATGACGACAGGTAAGTCTGTTTGCAGCTGAACTGGGGGAATGCCTGGAAGCACTTAGTGAAATTATGTGGCCTGAGCTAGCTGAGGTCCTTATTTATTTCCCCTGTATTGCTCAGAGTTGTTTAACAAGTTTACATTGGTCTTATCAATGTCTAAAAAGATGCATTTTTTTATCCACTTAAAAGTGGAACCTGTGGGCCAAATACATCAAAGTCCTGAAGTAGCCTGCATTTTCTTTTGAGACTCATTCCTCCAAACTGAGGCTGGTATAGATAGCTTTATCAGGCTTGCTGTGTATAGATCACTAGCAACTCTGACCCTTAAAAATACCCAAGTGAAATTTTATGTGGTTCCTGCCCTTAACAAAGACAGTATTGAGCATAGCTGTTGTATTTCACTTCTGACGTGGTGTCCAAGTCCTAAGGTATCCAGAGCTCGTGTGTAGCAGCTGGGTGAGGACTGCTATGAAGTTTCAGAAGACGCTTAAGTTTCTTGTACTTTGGGTTGACTACTGACTGCTTCAAATTGCAGCATTGGCACAAAGGCTGTTGAAAAATGAATGTTTTATTTTTGTGCATGATTTGTTGTTGTTGCTTTGCTCAGAGTCATACGATTAAGAGTTTTACTGTAGCTCGTAGTTCATTTTGTGCTGTGTGTGAACTATGAGCCCTGAGCTACTGCCACCTTTCTATCCCAGGCCAGCTCCTGCAGGCCTGTTTTCCCTACTAATATCCATCGGTCCAGCATTACATCTGGGCTTTGGTTTCTGAAATTCCCATTACCTTGTTACTGCATTGCACAGTGGAGTTATGTTGTATGTAACTTAGCTGATCTTGTGACTGTAGGTTATAGTGAGCCCACAGGAGGGCATATGTTTAGATTTGGGAACTGCTTCCTTTGTGCTGCTGTGTAATGGATTACAAGAAGCATCTGAATGTGGTGCTTTGCACTCTTCATGCTTGTGTCTAGGCACGGCCCCTCAGAAGAGTGTTGTTTCTGTTCTGTTACTCGGTTATTCCACATAACCTCTTTCTGAAGTCAGAGGTCTTTCTTACAGTGTAATAGGGTAAATGCTTACTCAACTAAGATTCCCCTCTATTCTGTCAAAGGCTGATGGATTGAGTAAGAACTGAGTGGCAGCTGAGCAAGCATCTGAGGAATTGACTCACTTGAGAGAACATCCTGACCCTGAAGAGCTAATTAACATCCCAACAGAATTTGGCTCAGAATTAGTGCTTGGTAGTTGTAGCTAACCTTTTCCTCCATATGTTTCACTCCAATTATCAGTCTCTGTGGTGGTGTGGAGCCTGGCATAATTGACTAGCGGGGAGTGGTGTTTGTAACCAGTAAACGCAGAATCTGACAGCAAAGCAGATGAGTACTTAGGTAATAACTGGGCTTCCTCTGTGTAATGCACGCTGTTACACCATTTGATCTGGGATTTCATAGGTTAAACAGGGTTTGGCTTCATTAATACTCAGATGAGGGATTTCTGGGCATAGCAAGAAGGGAATAATTTGAAAGAGAAAAAAAAACATGTGGTATGTACTGAAAGGTGCACTTTGTCCTGGCATGCTGCATCTGATATCGCAGGCAGAAGTCTGTGCTGCACTTGAAGTATTAGAGCAGAGAGCAACTGAGGATCTGCATCAACCTCAGAACATCTGGGAAAGTGCTGAAAGAAGCACCTTGAGCCAAAATTAAAGGGATGCTGAGTTGTTAAGATGACTCTGGGATAAAAAAAAATGGGGAGGAAAGCATAGTTGACGATGGCTGAAATCTGGACTAGGTATAGCTGAGATCTTCACTGCCTGTGTCCTCCTAATGTAAAAGATGGTACCAGGGGTGCTGCTAGTGGAATTAAATTCTGTGACATTGTCGAGGACAGTGCTCCAACCTTCAGGTCCCTTCAGAGAAGATCGAGAGTTTTGTCCTGCTTCTGGCAAATGTATTCAGTCCTTTTTAGCAATTCTTTATCTTGAGATGTGACCACTGCTGTTGGCGTGTGCATTGTGAAGTACTGCCATGGTTCAGAACCCATATCCTGAAAAGGTGTCCTGCAGCACAGCAGTGAAGCAGGTCTGCCATCTGCGTGTATCTTCTCTGAGGAAAAAGCTTTCCTTCTGCAAAGTTATGTAAGTTGTCATGTCTGGTATTTTATGTTGTGAGGCAGCCTATATAGATTTTTATTGTCTTGGGGTAACTATGTGCTTTACGGGTATTTTTAGAGCTCTAGAAGGGAAAAGTTAGTGAGACAGTCTGGGAGTCAGGTTTTGTGTGAACTAAGGGCTCAGTTCCCTGCTCTCTGATTGCCTGGGTGAGTTTGGGTGAGTTGCTTCTTGGTGCTGTTTAAGAAATAAGGAGAATTTCCTTTTTACTTCACAGGCAAATGGAGATGGTGAATTGAGTCTGAGTTACTCAGATGCTGAAACACCACAGCTGTTTAAGTACCAAGACAGACAGAGCTAAGTTACTTAGTGTCCAAATAATTGTGCTTGCAATAGCAGCTTGAGTTAAAGTAATTTAAGGAGCGGGTAAGGTTGGGATTGAGACAGCGAGAGATTAGGGTGAGATGTGTGCTTTCAACAGACTCCTTAATCACTGTTACAAGACAAGTTTATGTATGAATTACCTTGAGCTTTCATCTAGATTTAAGTCCAAGTTCATGAGCTGGTTTCTGCTTGATCCAAGGACTTGTTCTTTGTCATGACATTGAGGCACCCATCAGGTTTAGGGTGCCAATTATCTTTTAATTAAGAGTAAAACTTAAGCTACTGAACCAGAGGAAAACATAGTACTTAAACTTGTACTCTGTCTAAGGAGGAGACAAACTGGTGAAAAGGGAGCAGTGTGGAAAGTACAAGCATGGAATAGGCTACAGGGAAATGGAGGGGAGAGAAGTGACTGGCAGTTAACAAGAGATCATATGAAAATGATTTACACTGCAGATCGTACAAAAATGAAGAAAACAGGGAAGAGCAGTTAGTTTTAAAATATTTGATATGTTGTACATCTTGGCTGCAGCTTAATTAGCCTTGTAATCTGTGCAGTACCTTATCTGATAGTTCCGGGGCTGCAGGGCTTGTTTTTCCTTTGTGTAAGCTAATGAGGGTTTCGCAAATAATGGATGAAAATTCACAAAAGAGAGCTTGCAGGATTAAGGAATAGTTAAAGACATAGACAAGTTTAAGAGATTCTGCACCCTGCTTGAAGTCCCAGGAAGTTGTGTAAAGATCAGAAAAGAGGTCAAACTTTGAAAAATGAGCCAAAACTTACATTCTTGGGGTGTGTGTAAGAGGTCAGGATAAATTCCGTATTTTATGTACCCAAGGCTTGCTTATGCTGCATCTTCCTAGCCTTGTGCCCCTTTCTTCTTGATACAAAGAAGTTGATGCTAACATACTGTGCCCCCGTTTGTCTGCAAGCAGAGGCACAGCAAAGATTGCTACCTCTGCACCTTCAGGGAGAGTGGAGGGGTTTTCTGTTGCGTAGGGCAGCTGGACAGGTGAGAACTGAGAGCAAAATGTAGCCATGCTTGCTGGGTCTGTTCTTGAAAGGGGGAGGGTAGGGGCTAACAGAGCCCAGGGACCCCTGTCCATGTGTCTGGATGTGGGGATTCTGTAAGGAATAAGGTAAGGAAAATCATGCAGTTAGCTCTCTGTCACCTGAGCTACACCAGCCCATGCAGCATGGTGCAGGCCTCCTGCATTATTGAGAAAAGTTTACTGGAGTATAAAGGAATGGATGTGGTTTTAAAGGTGGTTATTAAGTAGAAGCCAGCTGCTGCTTTCTAGTATGAGTGTAAAATCTGAGGAGGCTGGCTTGCTGCTCTTTCCAACAGGGCTAGCTGTAAGGGATGCCTGGGTTTCAAGTCCTTGGTAGGAAGGGTCCTACTACTAGTCAAATCTGAGTAGTTTTTACCCATGAGGGATGGATGTCTGATGGTCATCTTTAGGGAGGCTTTCTAAAGTGGTGCTAAAGATGCTGTTGTGGTGAAGACGTGAAGTTTAATGAGCTTTCAGAGGGTCCCAGATCAGAACCCTGATGCTCCTGCAATAGCTTTAGTGTGAGTTTAGATTTGGATCTAGCTCCTAACTCTGAGTAAGTTTGATTTAATTCTAAATAGAAAGTTTAGCCAGAATGGCACAAATCTCCTTTGTCATGTAGGAAAGATGGTTAATATTTAGATTCAGAGCTAGTATCCTTTTTTCCCCCTCTCACCTTCTGATTGCTGCTGCTTCTTGAGCCCCAGCATTGATTCTCTGTTGTAGAAGAAAAGAACAGCTTCAGATCAGCTCTTTCACTTGGGTTGCCAGATTGGTTACCGTCAGCAGAGTTACTGTGAACGGAAATATCACCTGCTCTGTTTCTCATATGCCAACATTGTTTTTCTCTTGAAGATGGGCTGTTGTTAATTGCAGAGTTACACCTATGTTCTGCTGTCAGTGGAGGTAAGGCTGTTCTTTTCGCAGAAAGTCAGTATTGGATTTGATTCATCAAAGTTGTGTTCTGCTTGCACTCTCTTCCATTATTATCCTATAATCTTAAGGAGACTGAACTAAGAGCACTTTTATTTGAAGCAAGGGGGGACAGTTCCTGCTGTTTCCCTCTCCGTGTTGGTGAGGGGTATGGAAGGACAGCTACCTCTCTTTTGTTTCTTACGAGGGATGGAGACAAGGAGGAGACCTTGCAGGATTAATTGGCTTCCCTGTGCTTTTTCCTGTACTTGGTGGTGGATATTGCTCAGTGCATGAGACCAAACTTGAGAGCAGCATTAATTTTATACTATCTATAGTAATATAGGCAAATATACCTTCTGGGTATTAGCCAATGGCCACTCATGGGACAGTTTCATTGACATCATGGGTAGTTTTTGTGCAGACAATAAGTAAAATAGCTTGTGGAAATATTCACCATCACTAAAAAGAAATTATTGCTAAAATTTGGCCTTCTGTTCCAAGCTGTCATGGCAAAATGATACCTGCCCATTTCCCTTCAAAAAAACAATTAGCACTAAGACAGAGTCTGTAGTATGAGAACCTCCATACAGACCTTTCACAAGAAAAGGCATGGTCTTATACTAGTTGTGACAGCAGAACAAACAAGAATTTGGATCTTGCTTCTCCACTTCCTGATCAGTTCTGTCTCTAATGGATTAGTGTTAGTTAAGATTAGACGAACCCCAGTGTGCCTTACGTATCACTGAATGCAGAGGAGGTCTGACAGACCTCACATGGCTGCGTCACTAGCTCGTGATGCTCAGGAACATGAGGAGGAGGTGAAGAGGCGTTTTAATGTCCCTCTTTTTCCTTATCTGAGACATGGGGCAGGCTCCTTACCCTTCCTTCCTTTTCCCTAGAGCAGAAGTTTCAGTTGTGTAACTGTACTTCACCTGCAGACCTTAAGTAATGGTCACCCCATCAACTCTGCATCCTCTGGGAGCACTGTGATTCTCAGAATATTATGGCAGCTATCTTGTGAGGTACATGGAGAGGAGGCAGAGAAGTGGGTAGGAGGCTGGGATGCATTATAATTAACTATCCGCTTTCACAGGTCTCCAGTTCTCTACATAAGCGTCCTTGGCCTTTGTCAGCTGGCTTTTTTGTGCAGTAAGCTGTCAGCTCCTGAGTAGTTTGCACAGTTTCACCTTGCAACAAAGCATTTGCTATGCCTCAGAGCCTTCCCTGTGTTGCTAACAGCAGGTCTGAGGGAGTGAGGCTACAACTGAATGCTGAAGAGCATGCTGGTACCGAGAGCTTCGTGTGAGCTAATCAAAGACATTTCCCTGTGCTCCTTGGACAGTGTTTCCTGGTGTAACCAGCCTGCTTAGAAGTACCCGGGTTTTGCTAACTTCTCTCTACCACAAATGCTGCAATCAAGCGGAATGTGTCATGCTTCCAGCTTTGTTTTCTGCTCGCGTGTTCTACCCAGGACTTTTTTCAAGTAGTGGTTGCTGTGAGAAGCCAACTGGCTGTTGAGAGCGAGGCTGGCTGTTCAGAAGACTAATTTAGATTTGTTCTGCTTGAACCTCCTTCCGTTCTGTACCAAATGTGGAGAGGGAAGGTATTCTGAGAGGGAAAGTTTTGGCATTAAGCCTGTTTTTTAGGGCCTCTTGAGATTGTTTGAAAACAGTCCAATTGTTGAGGGCAAGATCACTAAAGACAGACAAGGCCATTGTGGGCTTCTGTTGCAGCACTAAAACTTTGGTCCTGCTATAAGTAGCCATCAGAGAATCTCAGAGAACATAACTGATTTTGGTCTCTCACGGCCAGAGCTAGCAGTTTTCAAAGATGCGGAGAAACGAGGGTTTTTCTAGGGTGCCTGATGCTTAGTTGTGTTAGCGTGTGGCCAGGCTTATGCAGTGATGCGGGAGTAACTGCTATAGAACCTGCATTGCAGACTTTTACTTTAAATCTGTAGGCCAGATTTTCCCAAGGTGTATAATGCATCCTTTTTGATGGGGATGCCTTTTTAAGATGGGGTGTGGTCTGGGACACATCTGGGTGCTAAAAGTGTCCTGTGCCCAAACTCGAAGGATCTGGGAATTCTAAATGTACCGATGATCTCTCCTCTTCTGGATAGCACTTAAAGAAATGAACTGATGCTAGAAATCAGCCCAGGGTTTCCTCAGATCTTTGATCTGTGTAGCACTGTGTAGGCAATACCTCTTTGTCTCCCTGTCAGAGAAACCTACCTTTCTCATGCTGGGAACACTTTAACCAAGATGTCATCAGAAGATGTACTTATGAGTCATGTTGTGAATGTGCCTGGCGCTCCTGCTGCAAATAAAAGCTCTGAAAGTACATTGTTCCTTGCTTCCATCTTATGTGGTGTGACTGACTAATACAGTGCAGTAAAATAAAGGTAGTGTTAAAATAAAATGTGATGGTACTGGTCTTCAGGTCCTCTTTTTCGAATCACTTTTCCCCATGAAGGGAATGGGATGTTAAACACTGAAAAAGTACATCTCAAAATATTCAGGAGTTCTGTGTTACTTTTTCAGTCTTTAACCAGGTCGTTGTCTTCCTCCCTGCCGAGCGCTCCCCACCCGATAGAATAGCTGCAGCAGATCCAGCTTGCCTGTGTTACTGAAATATTTTGTTAATACTATTTGCATACAGCAATGCCTAGGATCCACGGTCATAGTCTTGGATGTGGTGTGCCATTTAAGTGGAATCAAAAGGGGATCTTAGCTGCACAGACCTCAAACTGTAGATCTAGTCAGCTGATAAGACAAATAATACAGGAGAACGCAGATGACAGAACTCATCCTTCAGCTTCTCTGGGACGTTTGGGGCCAAAAGGCCCTAGTTTGAAAGGGACATGTCCTCCTTCAGAATGTTGCCTGGGCGGTGGAAATCAAGCCTGTCTAGCCACTTAATAATCCACAATGAGAGACTAAACTGTGATGCTAAACAGACATCCCAGCGGAAGAGACCATACAGTGTCTCAGCTCGTGTCTACTCTTGACTATTCAAGTTAGCAGATTGATCTGCTGATTGTGGTGTCCGTGAGAAACACAAAACATCTATTTTCCCATCCTTAGTACGGAAGTCTGTAATTCCAAGCAGTGGAGTGAGAAGGGTGTCTCAAGGTAGTGGGCACTTGAGTTGCTACAGCCTTTAACTGTGTCGATTATTAAGAAAAGAGCTTAAAGCTTACAAGCTTTACCTGACAGTTTTGGAGATAAGATGGAGCAAAATCTCCTAATTTATAGTGACCTGTTTGACGTACAGTGGGCATGGAAAAGAACATAAATACTCAAGTGACCAGGTGGGGAGAACCATTGCAGAGATAAGCAGGTTAAAACCTCCTTGAGCCAATAAATTGAGACAGAACTGGTGCGTGTTGAAAGGCAGAAACTGAAGACTTTTTTATTTTTTTACAGCACTTTTCTAGTTCTCCCACTTCCATTTTTTGAATCTGGGACCATTGTATATGTCTAAATCAGCTGGCATTGGTGTTCAAAGCCCTGGCTTTTTAACCGATTGCTTAGGAAAGCTGAATGTACAGAGGGGTGATGAAAGTTCTGCTGGAACTTCAGACTGCAGCTGCAGGAGAAAGTGCTGTTGACCCATGCTGCTGCTGCCTCGGCTTCCCCAGAGACTCTGGCAGGTTACGTGAGTGGTGGAAGGGGATCTGGGAAGAACTTTTTCCAGCTTGAATCCCTGTGCTTCTGCCTTTAGAGACTTTTACAGGCCCTCATTTACAGGGCAGTCATCAGCTGGTTCCGAAATCCAGCTGCTCAGTGCAGGATACTTCTTCTTTCTTTTCTGTAGGGACAGAAAAATTTCCCCAAAATCTAAGGGTGCTCATCTGAACATTTGGTAGTGATGTTAATACTCAAACCAGTTTTTCCTGCCTCTGCTTCAGGAGACTTGGGAAAAGCTGTGTTAACTTCTACCTAGTAATGGGCAGTTTAGTTCAAGAGAAACGGTATTTGGTTAATTCTGGCCTTGAGAATTACATTCTGTTAATTATTAACCTAATTCTTTTTGTTTCAATAGAGAACTCTGCATTCTCACTGGTTTTTGCATCTTATCCCATACCAGCAGCATTATCTGGCAGAGACATAAAAGCAGCTGTGCCTTTAAAATTGAATTGCCTGTGATGGGAGAAATCTGAGAGCAGAGAAAGGAGACCAGTACCTCTTGTGCAGATCAAGCTCTTTGGAGATTTCTCCATAGCTCTGCTGTATTAGCCTAGTCATTGCTCCTTCCCTCTGGGGCCAAACTGCAGTGACAATAATACCAACAAAAGCCATCCTAGAACTGTCTCAATGGTGGCATTACAGCTTTCCGTGGTGGATTCTGAGGTCACTGCTTCGTGCTGCTTTATCCCTAAAACTGCTGTGCGTGTGTAAATAAGCTGTGATTTCATCCTCTTCCAATTCAACGGTGCTTTGCACCCTTGCTGCTGAAGTTGACGCATCCTCAGATCACTGGGGAGCACGTTGGCACTTGGACAGACTTCCCCATTTCTGCAGATGACTGTAACCGTGTGAGTGCTCATTGACCTCTGCATTTCTTCTTTTCCTTCTCCCCTCCTTGTTTTTCTTTCTATCTGTTTCTTTCTTGGCCTTGGCATAGTATTTGTTGTGCATTTCAGTGATAAGATGGCAGCATGCATCTCCCCGCTGCCCCACGCATCCTAACAAGGTCAGGCATTGTAATGGTACTAGTCAAGATCTGTCCTTGAGCCCCGCTGCTTTTTTCCTGTTCTCCTGCAAGTTTGACCTAATAGCTTTCCTTAAGCCTTCTCTGCTTCTTGTTTTCCTTTCTCTCTTAAGTACTGTGCCACAAAACTTCACTTGTAATATGCTCTATGATTTGCTCTCTCTCCTGAACCCCTTCCTCTTGTTTAAATGGCAAGCGATATGTAATATGGGCCAGCTTGAGGGATAGGGGTTTAACAAAGCTTCCAGCATTGTAAGATTTTGTTATTTCTCTACTCTGGAAAATAATCCTTCCTTCAGGCTTAGCCGTGTAGATGCTCAGACTTCTTTATGTGAGTTTGAGCAGGCTGTTGCTTTGTGCAGCACTTGCCATGCATCAGTCCCCTCAAACTAGGAATCTTTATTCTGGGTTCCCAAATGAAGTGTAGCTTTGTGGTATGTGACACTAGGAAAACGGGCATCCTCTGTATTGTATACCTATTTGCAGCCTGCCATCCTTTGTTCTGCCCCATCTCTGCTGCTGCTGCTACTGAAGACCTCTTGGACATGTGAGAGAGGTAGTGAGTGACCTAGGCTGTGGGAGGCTTTCACTGCTGATCTCAAATGCCTCTGTCTGCAAACTTGCTTGTGTTTAAGACCTGGGTCTTGAGCCCCTGCTTTAGCTGCTTTTTTCTGTCTCAGGTTTCAGAAATGAAGGATCCAGGACGTTTCTCTTCACCTCATGAATTTGCAGTCATTTCTCTGGGGCTTTTATTCTTAAAGCCAAAATTTTGTGGCATATGTTCTTGCTACGAGGCTTTCACCCATTTATCTGAAACATTCAAGATTGTTTTTTTTCCCCAGGATAAGATACTGCATTAGATACCTCACAGGTCCAGATTTACCTTGATGTATTTGAAAGACTTTCATGTTACAATGGATCCAAAGTGTCTTGGCTGTTATGTTATGAACTTCAAGGTACTCTGATTTTGAGAGATCAGATGTTCAGCATTATATTGAGCAAAACTCTTGGTCTGTTAAGGTATTGTGCTATCGTGTGATATGACTTTTATTTTATGCCATGAGTTATTTCAGCGTATCTTGACCTAACTGAAAAGGGAGGTGATCAGGCTGTAATATTTTTGCCTAAGATAATGAAGTCTTACTGCCTTTACACTCGTGGCTGCAAGTTATTTGCAAAGAAAGGTAAAAATCAGAAGATGGCTTTTCATTTCCTGATGAATTCAAGTGAAGGAGTTTTCTCTATGAAGCATGCCATGAGTCATGAAGTGTTCTGTTGTTAGCCTGCCCCTTTTCAGACAGAATGAGTCTTTTCTGGGGTGGGAGAGGTTATTACATGGAAGGTTAAGAGTTCAAACATGCAAGACAATGAGGGGAAAATGAGCCAAAAGACTGTGAAAGCAGCAGTCCTCTTTTCTGAGATTGCTCAAGAAAGAAGCAGCAGCAATCTGAATCATCTCAGTTTCTCCACCCTTCTGATACTGATCCTTTTTCTCCTTACACAGTAGTATTCTTTCCCTTCCCAAGTCTTTATAGGGAATTCTTTTTCTCCACCTTCTGATGGAGGGGAGCTTCTCTCCATTCTCTTCTTCCAGGATAGCTGAAGCTACTGCTCTCCTCAGTGATGCTGTTCTACCTTGCTCTCCCTTCAGAGACCCTAAGTGATAGCTTGCGTGCCATGATAAAAACTGCACTCGCATAGGTTAGCGAGCAGTGAGTTACAGGCACTTTCTGTTCTGTATACAGTGTGACTACAGCTCCCATAAAGCCAAGTGTGAAATGCTTATTTTCTCTCTGGAAATGAAGCCTCATGTGACTTCCCAGCTGCTGCAGCAAAGAGCGAGTCCCTTCTGAGATTCTTTTTTCCTGGGGAAATGGAGGTGTGCCCTAGCTTGCAGATGCTGTGACTGCATGCAGTTTCCTCTGTCAGCAGAGACTGTAGAGCTGCAGAACGCTGCTGACTTCGGGAAGGATTCAGGAGTTTATCCCTCTGGCATATTTTCCTGGGAAACTGTACACCTGTACACTAAGGTGCATAACAGTTAAACTATCTCTTCCTTACATTCTGGCATTATTTGTAGCAGTTCTTTCTTTTTCCCCATAATGTCCCCCTATTTTGCTTCTAGTTTTCCTTCCCATAAGTTCTGTTACTAACAGGTGTTGTTTTGCATGCATGTCTCACAGAGGCACAGGGATTTTTTTACTGCTCCCCCAACTCTTGTGGACTTTCCTTTCTTGCCATGTGGGAGGATGCAACTGGCTGAAGTGGTGCCTCACAGGTAGCATGTTGCATTCTGTGCCTGCAGGTCATGCACCTTTTCTAGTGAACTAATCTGTCTGAGCCTTCTAAGCCCCTTGTTTCCACTGTGTGGGTACTTGAATAAGTAAATTTTTCAGTTATTGTGAATCTTTGAGGCGAGTCTGCTCTGGTTGCTGTGAAGCCGCAACTGTAATGACAGGCAGTGGTAAAGCCACAATGATGTATCTATACAGAGGATGCCCTAATGGCTGCGAGTTGTGAACAGCATGTGACTATTTGAAGGGGCAGATACACCTGCAGGTAGTGCTTTTAACAAGCAATGTTTTCTAATGTGTAAGATATCTTTTTGGAGGCAGTTACAAGCTTAAAGGAGCTAACATGACTATTGCCGTAGCTATTTATAGAGCTTCAAATTCTTACCCTGACCTCAAGTGTGTCACAGTGGGTTGTTCCCTTCCGAAAAGTAGACTTCCTCAGGAGATGTTTCCTGTTTGCTCTTAGTTCATGAGCTGCTGGAACTACAGACAGGCTCTGCTGTAAAGAGACTGCAACATGGAAATTCAACTTTTTTTGAATTACAGAGTCAGGCTTTACTGGTTCTCTAGCTTTGGATTTCCTGAGGGTCCTTCATGAAGCTGGTGTTTGTGTATAGGTTGTTTCCTCCCCCCCCATGCTGCTGTGTGTACTTGTAGCAAAATATATGAGTAGATTGCTATTGAGAGACATCAGTAGCTCCATAAAAGAGGAGTTGGGAAGTAGATTGTCCACAGCGTGTGGACGCTGTGTCCAATTGCAGTTTGTGTATCTGTCTGCACTGGATGTGCTATAACTTTTCAGACTACTGTCATCTACGTTGCACAGAGGAGGCCATCTGGTGTATGAGAAGGATGACAATCCTTATCCTAGTGAGTGTAACTCAAGTGGTGAGATATTTTTCCTATGTGGCATTGGATAGGGTATATTGAGGCTGCATTGTATCCACAGCAATGCTTGGAAAGGAGATTTAAAAAACAATATTATGGCATCCCACGGCTCATGTGTTCATAGGATGAGCTTTATGTCCCTGATACGCGTGAGGCTGGTGTGTCTGAATATGCTGATTAAAAAGCTGAAGTGTGGCAGCCTTGACTTTGTACCAGCAGGTGACTGCATGAATGTATCACAACAGAGAAACACACCTGAAATGTGCACTCCTGTATGCCAAGGCAGGAGCTGGTGGGAGTGCTCTCCCTGTGTATCGTATACTGTTGGCTCTTGTCAGAGGTGGCCTGAGTGCTAAATACTGTTGTCTGTCTGTGGATTGCTGGGCCCTCTTTACTGTTTACACTGCACATCTGCATGACAGTGACATCTGTTATAGGTATTCCAGTGCATACTAATGACAGGACTGCAGAATATTTTTAATATAATAAAAATCAGTGGGTCTGCCTGTGCACAAGGGAATAGTAGTAGTATGGTTTTGCAGGGACTACATAGTGACCCTTTAATGTATGTAATCTGTTTAGTGTGTTGCAAATAATTTGCCAGTGCCCCTGGTCTTTGTGTACTGTACTGTGGTGCATGCTGCGTGCCTGAGCACAGTGTGCTGCTCTGTTGTATGAATAAGCACTTTCAAGCAGTGATGCTTCTAGCCCTCAGAGGCTCTTAATTTGACTGAGCTCTGCAGTGTTTTTTCTACCTCCCTCTCTCCCTCCCAGCCAGGATTGCTCATGTCTGTCTGGTTTGTGAGTGCCAGAGCACTCCGAGGAGTAGCGTGCAACGGTTCCTGGGCTGGCCAGCTAATAGGTTCCAGACTGATTTACTGTAGTAAAGTAGGCCAGGAGGAGCCTGCAGGACCGGGGAGGCAGGCGCTGGGCGATGAATGGAGCGGCATGAAGTCACGCTGCTGCGCCAATCAGGGCCGGCCTTGGCCAGGCAGGGCCGTGGCAGCTACGGATGCCTCCTGATGCTGGAACAGATTTTACCTTAGATGATGATTTGATGTTTTCGGTCTGAGCTGAGTGTGTACACCAAAGGGTTCCTAGTTTAGGCCCAATCATTTCTGAGTGTTACTGAGGTGAGTGCTCTCAATAGGGTGCAGATGACTAGCCTCCACCTTGCATTTTTCTCTGCACATGTAAACCTCTCCCTTGAAACGGTCTGTCTCTGGAATGCTTACTTTGCACTACTGCTTCTCTACCTGTCTGGCTGACCCTTTTTACTCTTTCCTTTCAGAAGCTGCCTCTTCCTTCCCTACTTTGATCTTCCTCATGTCTGATCCCTTTTCTTTTACCTGTGCACTGCCCAGAACCCACTTGCTTTCTTCCTTTCTCCTAATTCCTACAATACCTATCTGGGGGGCTGGTTGTGTCACTCTCCCTTTCCATAGAGTGGGAGGGAAAAAGAGTAGCATGTCTGGAAGGTGGGTTGCTTGCCTGTTCCCTGCAGAAGCTCAGAGTTCAAAAGAAAGCTGGAAGAGGATTCCCTCTGTTCCTGAGCTTTGGGGGCTGATGGGGGGGGAGGAGTTGGGGAGGAGATGGCAGTGACTTGGATTTTGTGCTAGATCCCAGTCAAGCATCTAAATTGGGACCATCTGCTTTTGAGATGCTTTTTCTGCCCATCTCTGGGTGCAGGAGGATAAACTTGAGACTAGCTCTTAAGTGACTTTCTTATTGTTCTCACCTTCCTGTCAAGTTATTTGTTTTCTCTTCTTCATCTTCTTTTGACTTTCCCTTTCTCTCCCCTCCCTTCTCCTTCAATGCTCTTCTTTACTGATAGGCCAAGCAGAAAACATGGAGACGTCTGATATGGCAACAGCAAAGGTAGGATGGAAATGCTGCCGGCCTCACTGTGCGTAAGTGGCTTCGCTTGGCAACTTCTTACTTTGTCTTTCAACCTTTTCTCCTGACCCTTTTCCTTGATGCTGGGAGTGGTTGTAATGCTGGGAGTGGTTGTAGTGCTGGGGTTGATGATGGGATTTGGGTTCTGGGAGGAAGTTACATTGTGACCACAGTCTCCATATGTTGCTTTTCTTGTAAGTTTTGAGAAAATCTTGAAATGCTCATGTTCCAGGTGAAGTTTGGGGATGAATAGGAGAGAAATTAGGGGAGTCTGCATTACTGTCAGTTTGTGTGTGAAACCAAGGAGGGAAGTGGGATGCTGGCAGAAGCCTGCTTTGCTGCTGTATGAGGAAGTGACGCTAGAGGGTGCTTTAGGGGCAGCTTTCCTGCTCCCCGAGACCGTTGTGTGAGTAGAAATGCCTTTTGGCAGCCTTCTTTCCTTTTTTTGGAAAGGATCTCGGGGGAGTGCCGAGCGAGAAAGTAATTTGAGCTTACAGATGCATCCGCCCTTTTCCGTGAGGCTTCTCTGTTGCCTGTGCTGCTTGATTTTACCAGGTTGCAAGTTCTGCTTTCTTGTGGGCTGGCAGACTGGAAATCTGTAGGAATGGAACTGATGGATTGAGATGGGCTTGCGAGGTAGAAATGGGAGATGTATACCACGTGTGGCTTCAGTGCGGGTTGGTGAGACCCGGGAAGCCCAACACGATCTCACCGTTGAATGGTTGTATCTCATGGCAGGGATTCCTAGCAAATGGTTTTTCTAGCATGAGCCTGCTACCAGCGTGACCTCCCGTGGCATCAGAACAAGGTTAACGTGCAAAATATATATTCTGCTGTTATCTCAGCAGGTCTGAAATTAAGTGTGGTTGAAAAGAGCCATAGGTTGGAAAGAGTAGGAAATGCCATTAGTAGTTATAGAACTTCTGCTTTTGAGCTTGCACTGAACTGGATGCTCTAGCACAGTGACATGGCACGATGCTGTGTTCCAGGAGAAGGTAACTCTTCTTTCTACATGGGGGTAGAAGGCCATGGTTACAAGAAACCCTGTCGCACTGTTAACAGATTGTAGGGCTTATTCTCGTGTCCCAGCTAAAATTCAAGTTGAGTTTGCGTTTCCCCTTTTCACATTTGTTTCTGCTAAATACTGTATACTTTTCAATTCCATTTCCCCGAAGCCTGGGTAACACTGGTGAACAGCTGCCCTGTTTTGGCCTGGGACTGGGTTGCATGTCAGTGCAGGTTCTGAGTTTTTAGTGTCTGTCAATAAACTGTATGAAGTACTTCTGGATAAATGTTGCTTTGTAAAGGTGAAATCATCCTCACTATTGTGTTTGCTCAAGCTTCAACTGCCTGTCAGTGCAAACCCACTTTTAGCTGTAGTGCTTGGAAAAAAATTACCACCGAGAATGCTGAAAGGCCAGTGGCATCAGAGCCAATTGAAAATGACACTTCATTTCAATTATAGCTCTTGCGGTGTTTCAGGGAACTCTAGCTTGTCTGCGTTGAAAGACAGACATTTTCAAAGACAAAACCAACAAAGTCACTTTAAAATTCCTTTTGTCTGTACCTGTTTTTTATAGTTTCTTGTTTGTAATTAAAGGAAAACATGATCTAGAATGTTAAAGCAGTGTCTTAGTGTGAATGTACTGAATACGTAATTATCTTTTAAGGAAAATGTATCTTGAGTTAAAAATTGAGTCTGGTTTGAACCTTCTAAAACAGATACAACTTGGAAATCAGTTAAAATGTAAATTACTGAAACACATACAGGTTTATTTGGACATAGACCATGGCAAATGCTGATGTTTAGTCCCCTGTTCTTTGCTGAATCTCAAATGATCTTCCATGGTCTATTTTCTTTTCTAAGTTTGGGTCAGTTACCCCTTTTGTGGTTGGTTTGGAACCTCTGAGGGATGCCATAATTCTGCTTAATTTCTGCTGAGGTTATCTTGGGTCCTGGGCTAGCAAAGAACTTCTGAGAAGGTTTAACAGGTTTATTTTCTCAGTCTTGGATGGTGCTAAAAGTGTCCATGGGATGTAGTATCAGGATGTTACTTCAACGGCTGCTCTCCATTGTGTTGCACTGTTGTTTCCTCTTCTGCTGGGGCACCTTTCAGGGTATCTCAAGAATTGGCATTTCCTGACACTCCAAAGAATGGTCCTATATTTAGCACAGTAAAAATAGAGAAGGGTGCAGCTTTTACTATTTTGTAGTCTGTGGTTTTAATCCCAGAGTAGTCAATAGTTCATCTTGAGGCTTTTCAGAACTGTAGATAGGATCAGAAAACTGTCTCCTGTATGCTATGATGGGGCACCTTGCTTTGGGGTTGTGACATGGTGCTGTGTCACCTCACAGCTTTGCTTACACAGCGTCCTGATAAAAGTAAGAACCCTGATTGTTTTGTTCCTGCTCCTTGCTGAGTGCCAAGGAGAAAAGCAGTTAACCTGTTGAGGGTTGGGGGGTGGGAAATCAGGTCAACCTGAAGCTAGAATGCTTCCTGAGAAAGCATGAATCACTTTCCAGGTGATGAACCAGTTGCAAAGAGGAACATAAAACAGTGAACTGCCTTTCACTGCCCTGACACAGAAAGGTTCTTGTTCTCTGTACTGCAAATACATAGATGGAAAGTCCTCAGACCTTTTAAGGTGAAGGGGAGATACTTCAGTGGCTGATTTACTTGTTCCATCTTGATGGAAATGTGTTTCTCATGAGCTGTAACAGGAATGATGAGTGGAGCCAGAAAAGATGCCTATTTACAGTACTGATTTCTTTGGCTTTTATTATATAGCACTTGCTCAGGCTGGGGTTGTTCAGAGAAGTAAGTGTAAGGGGGAAAGAACAATAGAGTAATGCGGAATAGCTGGTGTGTGACTAAAATAGTGCAAGATACTGTCATATAACTCGATTTCTGTAGTTGTCTCTGTTTCCAGCTTTCATCCAGGCCCTGACAAGGGAGGTGGCAAAATGCTGTGTATGAATTTCCTGCTTCTTGCCATCTGACCAGAATGCAAGAAAACATCGAGACCAAAGTCATTCCTGTCCGTTGCTTTGTACAAATGTTCTTGTCTGTGCAGAGGGCATGTAAAGCACTGTCCCATCTGGACACTACCAATTAAACTTCTTTCATCCAAGTTGGAGGTCAGAAAAAAACAACTCTGGTTCTGTGTATTACAGCCCTAACTTTTTTTAAATTCATGTGGCCTTGACAGTTTACAGTTACAGGTCAGGAAAACATCCGGTCTCTTTTCTCCCTTTTTTGCCCCCCTTCTTTTCCTGCTACTCATAGTAGTATTTCAAGTATTTCTTCAGTTTCAGAAAATTCTGCATGGCTTTTACTTTGTTGCTGTTTTCAGTATCTGTGTGTGCTCTTTGACTTCCTCATCCTGACTGGTCGTGGAAGGAACCAGAAGTCACAAGGCAGGCTGTATTCACAGTGTTCTTGCTCTGGACCAGAAGTACTGGAAGTATTACTTGCAGTAGGCCAGGATCCAAATTATCTTATTTAATCCCTATTGAAGTTTATGACAATTTTGCTGGAGACACACACACACATGACACAAAGAACAAGTGGAGACAACATACACCATGTAAACTTGTCTTATTGTTGTTTACTGTTTATGCTTAGTAAATGTTGTACCTAACATTTTGTAAACAAAAAAGATTCCTTTCCAAAATGAAAGAAAAATCTATAGCAGTAAGCAAATACTTGGACTTACAGATTTTATATCTGGAAGGGAAAATCTTGAACATCTGATCTACCATCCTGTATGAAGGGCGGTGGTTGGTGAAAATATACATATGGCTCTGTAAATAGGTCAAATGCAAACAAGTACAAAGAAGAAAAGAGATTGGTACAGGAAGAAATAATGAAAAAAATACTGTGGTGAGGTGGGGGGAAAGGTGATCTGATGACTGAGATATGTAAAGGGAGCTGCAAACAAAACACAATGCTGAAAGATGTGTTGAAGTCAATCAGTGAAATCTTATGAAATAGCTGATGGAGGAGGGATGTAGAATAAAGACAAAGCAAATGAGAAAAGTAGAAGCAGGTGTAGAAAAGTGGTGGTGTTTAGGAAGAGACAGAAGATGCAGTTTTGCTGTGGGCATGGAGGTGGCAGTCAGTGGAGGGCCATGAGAGCCATAACTGCAGCAGCTTGTATAGAGACAGGTATGTGAGGGAGAAAGGACTGGGGCTGAAGAGAGCTGGGTTACAGAATTTGTAGGCACTTGAAACTGCTTGATGATCCTGGTGCTCTGGTTAATGGCTTAGGAAAGCTCTTTTGGGTGCAGACGTGATCATCATCAAAGATCACTTGTCACTTATTGACACTTAAACAGTCCAAAGCAATCTACCATTGACATTCATTACAACCGTGTAACTAATGTTTTCTTACAACATGTAGTTCCAAAGGTGAGTGAAAAGACATGCATGATAGGGCTTACCCATTTTCAAAACAGAGGTCTGTAGCAGAGCCAGACCAACTCAAGCCAGAGTTCTGACTGTGCTTTTTTTCTGTTTTCCCATTTTCCTGTTTTGTGGGATGGATGCTGAGGATGGAGTAGGTAGATAATTTATCTGGAATTCAACTTGTGTGTGACTTCTAAGTATTCTTAGCACTGTGGAGGTGGACAGGGTGGCTGTGCATAGCCTATCTGTCTATCTACATATGCTCTTTTATTATTTAAATCTTTAATATCTTTTTTTTCCCCTGGAGTGGTTATGTGCAGAGGAGAAAAAGAAGAGGGGTTTCCCATGCAGCATTAGCTGACACAGATGGACCAGTCAAGTGAATGTGGAATTGAGAATGTAAACAGCAGTGACAGTGGTGTCACCTGCTTGAGGTTCACTGAAGATGATGGGTGACCCACAGCCTCCACCAATGCTCCTGCTACAGAGATTTTGGAGAGCTGATCCCAACTGAATTGTGGCAGGGGGGGCTGCACCTGCCAGCCGGATGCTTAAACAGACACTTTCTTCTTCTAAGTAGTCTGTTTCCTTTGATAATTTCCTAACCCTCGTGTTATTTAAAAAAAAAAAAAAGTACATGACTGCTTATCTCTTAATACCTTTCTTGCCTGAGCTTTGATTTCTAAACATGTGACTCTGCAGCATTAGTCTGTCCCAGATTTGCCAAGCTTGCAGGTCTCCTGACCCATTTTACAGCACTGTGATTTGCTTCCCTCCTTGACAACCTGCAGGCCACAGATGCATCTCATGGAGCAAAGCTGAGTCCAAGCCAGGCATCTGATATTGGTTGGACCTGATGAGGGCTGAATCTGGGATTATGTGGGGTGAGATTTGAATGTGGTTTTTTTCCATACTGTTTGTTATGTGAAAATGCATGTGCCTAGCTTTATGGCTAAAAGCCAATGCTTTTTGTCTAGAAATAAAAAAAGGACATGTTGCAAAGTTTATTGGAAATGATTCTCAAAGCCGGTGCTCCAGATCTCTCTGCCTAGCATGGGGCTCTCCTATGGGGTCCATCACTTCCCTTCACAAACAGAGCAGAAGACAGTTATACACAGAATACCGTTTTGCACTAGTTGTTTCCTTCTGCGGCAAGCACCCAAGCATGATGGTATTTAATAATGAAGCAAAGACGGCAACTTAAGTGTTTGGGAAGTTATTTGGAAGCAGTTAGCCCTGAGCTGAGTGTTCACTTTGTGACTCAACTCCCTAGAAAGATATTTCGGTGTTACTTATACAGTTTCTTTTGCCAAGATCCCATTTCTTTTCACCTGCCCTGGAATGACCAAAGATCTACAACATTGACTTACTCTTGAATTCAGAACTGTAACGTTGATTCTGTCCATCTGGTCACAATTGGGGAGAATCAGAAAAAAGATTTGGTGCCTTTATTAAGCAAAATATGGAAGCAGAGAAGCACAGATTTGTTTGTTGCCAAGGGGGGGCTTGTGGGCATCGCACTCACAATGCTTTCTTTGGCAATGTGGACAAATTTCACAGAAAGCTTTGTAAACCAGAACAGAGACTTTGAACTAATACCCCAGCACCCCCTGTCCACTGAGCGATGAACAGAAGGGAAGTGCTGTTTTACAAGTCCAGATTTCTGTAGCATTCCACTTGAAGATATCAATTCCTCCAATCATTGGAAGGGAGTGCATGTATGTGTGAACTTTGAGTTTGGGGGCAAAAGAACAAGCAGTAGCTTTAAAAAAGCCTTCACCCCAGTAGCATCTTCTTATTTTCACATACTTCACTACTTTGTTTTTTCTACCACCACTGAAATTGCTGAATTCCTGTAGGGTTCACAAGCAAGGCCAAAGATCTTCAGAGCTCTCTGTATGTGGTAAGAGTGGCCACTCTTGAGCTTCACTCTTTGAAGTACTTCAACTATTCCTTAGTAAAGGATCATCTAAACTATAGGTTATTTGAAGCACTCTGCTGTGCTCCCTGTGCTGTGGCAGCAGTAGGGTGAATTTAGACCCTGTAGTATTAATGAAAGAATTCCTAGGAAAAGTGCACTGTACTCCAGGAAATTAGGCAAGTGATATGGAAACTGGACCTTTTTCCCCTTTGTTGTCAGGCCTAGCCCTTCATGTGCTGTGGTGCAGATCTTCATGGTAGCGTGTGGGTGGAAGAGGTCTTGACTCTAATATAAGTAATATGACAACCTTGACTCTCGTGTTGTGTCTGTGCAAGTGCTGGCAGTGAGTGTCATGAAAATAAGATACCTGCCTTATCCCTACTTCAGTCCCAGCCCAGGAACTTGTCTCCTGCTCCTCTCACAATTTCAGTTGCAAATAAGCACTTCTTTCACTTTCTATAGCATTTGTTACTCAGCGTTATTCAGCCTTCTCATGGTCGTAATTAATCCTTACGCAAAGAACCAGAGGGGGTCCTGGGGGGCCGCCTGTGACTGCCCTAGCCGGGGAAGAGAGAAGCGGGGAGGGACAGGACGAAGGGAGAGGAAGACGCAGCCCTCTTTTTCGCACTCCTTGCCGGGGAGAGCCGTCGCCCCGGTCCGCAGCATCGCCGCAGCGCCGGGCCCGGG
>NW_010167443.1:0-5027 GCF_000695765.1 Mesitornis unicolor
CCACATAAGGGAGATGCTCCACTCCCTTATAAGTTTATAAACTTATAATGTTTATAAATTTGTAAAGGGTGAGTGTCAGGAGGAAGGAGCCAGGCTCTTCTCAGTGATGTCCAATGACAGGACAAGAGGCAATGGGAGCAAACTGGAACATAGGAGGTTCAACCTGAACATAAGGAAAAACTTTGTCAGTGTGAGGGTGCCAGAGCATGGCCCAGGCTGTCCAGAGAGGTTGTGGAGTCTCCTTCTCTGGAGACATTCAAAACCTGCCTGGATGTGTTCCTGTGTGACTACTCTGGTGATCCTGCTCTGGCAGGGGAATTTGGTCTGGATGAGCTTTCGAGGTGCCTTCCAACTCCTAATATTCTGTGATCACTACCTATATCCTACAGTCTATACCTATACTAAAGAGATTAAAATACTCTAAGGTCTGTAAATCAGGACTCAACATTCATGCTGAGCCACATCACTGATGCTCTCAAATACAGAAACAAGGAAAACCCACTAACGAAAAATATTAGTAATCAGTTAAGAAAAATACATTTGCTATGTGTTTGATTTTATTATGGCTTTCCTGTTTTGACTGATTTGCCTTTATAATACTTACATTCACTGTCAGGTTTTTTTATGCTCAAGTTTTTGATTGGTTTGGGAATGAGCAGAGATGACATCTAAAACATTAACTCATAAACAGTTACAAGCAAAACAGGTGCAGCAGTAATACTAATAAAACCACAAATCACTAAAATATATTTTTAGCCCTTTAATACTTTCATTTTCTCTAAGATTCTGACAAAATGTGATTATTTCCTGCTATGTCCCATAGGGTGTAAAGGAAGAACAGGCATTATTAACAGACGGATTCTTAAAACACAACCAGCATTAAGACAAAAAGAACAAATGAAAAAAACAAGACTCTAAATCTAAAAACTTTCATTTAAAGATCCTATGCAAGGCTTTCTCTACACCAATGGTATTTAAACCTATTTGAAGTTGAAAACAAATAACATTTTACTTTAAATTTAGGCAATAAAAGACAAAACCATTTATTTCTCATCTGTTTTTTCCACCGTTTCTCAATTTAAGGAGTATACAGAAAGTAATATTTGATTGATAAAATATCATTTTTTTTGTTTTAAACCCCAACACTGTCATAGTATTAAAGCTGAAAAGCTAAATGATAAATCTTACAGCAGCCACATTTTTTTCCCCAAAGTGATTCCTTAGGTATTTACCTGCTAAATGCTTGAAAGCAAAAGATTTACAGTTTTCTAAAATAAAGTAACTTTCTTTTTAGACCAGTTAAACACAAAGTCTACCTGGATGCCTCGGCACCTTGAGAGAGCAGAGTGAGCAATAGGCCCATTCGGAGATGTTACTCAGCCCAGATAAGATGTATTGCCTTCTGGAGTAGTTTATCTGTTTCCATTCCCTTGACAAGATACCTAGACAGCTCCTTTAGATGAGACACCTAAATTTCAGATAGCTGAATTTTAAGACAAATGAATCACCCTCTTAGTCTGCACCCTTAGCTGATGTTACACTAAGCTATAAAAAAACCCCACCTATCTCTTACTTCTGCCTTCTTCGAATAGGAAGGGAGCAGGGTTGGAAAATTTTCTGACCAACCTAGAAAATGAATGTTTTTCATCAGAACAATTTGTACCCATGGAATTCAGCCACTTTCAAACTGCAAATTCAGGGAAAAAGAGATGAAAACAAAGCACACATTGAAAGCTACAATCAGCTGCTGTATTGGTAACGAAGGTAATTTTTACACTGATTCTCTTCAAGGATAAGAGGCTGGAATGCGCACGTGAAAATTAATCACTAATTACAACACATACCAAAATTTATTGTACCTCCTTACAACATGCACCAACATTTATTTAAGAAACAGTCAAAAAAAAATTGCTCTAAATCTCAGGCAGCAGAGAACAAATGACCCCTGACCCTACATAACATTATTTTACTCATAAAAATTAAGTCTGTTCATTAATATTTTTCCTCTTATCATAAACCAAAAGTAAAAATAAACAAAAACGGGGGTAAGAAACTATGCACAGTTATTAAGAAAATTCCTCTCACCTTTATTACCTATTTCTGCTGGAAAACGATGAGATTTATTATAAGAAACAAGTAAATAATTTTATAAAAGCTTTTTCATAACCCACACGTCACCCTGCATTTAGCTAACGGTTGTGGATGAATACCTGTAGCAGCTGAAGCGTATGATGAATCAAGCTGTATAATGTGACTCCTCTAGGTTTTTTAAGTAATTTATAATTGCTCTGGAATATATTCTATTAATAGAGTGTTTTTACAGTTGCACCAGTCAAAAGCAAAAGGCATTAGGCACACAATGTAACACCAAAGCTTGAGCTGTAAGTCAAGTGCCAGATTCAAAGGATTTTGTTCATGTGCTCTGAAAACTGGGACTTCACCACCTCAATAGTCATTCATAAGAAACTCGTCTGGCTACCTGCAAATAGCTATTTTTCCTGCCTGTCTTTTAGGAATGTTGGTCCAGTGTACATTTTTGGTGGTACCTTGCTTTATTACTAGGTCGTGTTTCATTCAGAAAGTTGTGGAGATTCTCCTTTTATGGAGAACCTAAAGAATCATCTTACAATGATGCTTAAAGTAGATATGAAGACTCCCACCCTCACTGCCTCCAGCGCCCTGGTGTTTGTACACAGGGAGAAGCAATTTATTTGGTTCAGACTTTGTGCTTTGGCTGGGACACAGAGAATACCAAAAAAGTGAGCAATGTCCTACTCTTTATATGTGTAGCTGCCCCATTGCTTTACAGGATAAAGTGGTTCAGTTTCAGTTCATAAAAATTCACTCCTTTCCCATAAAGGACTCGATGTATTACAGCTCATATAAAAGAGGGATTTTGAAGTGAGCATCTGATTTATTCACCATAAAATACTAAATAACATGATGACCTCTAACTGATCTATAGTGCACCAATCATTCCTGAGGAATTTCAATTTTCCTTCAGTCTGTGAAAACCACGTTCAGGTGCACATTACAAGCAGACCCATGCAAACTGCTCCGTTTTTCAAATAATCTATGCAAGATGCCAAAGGCACATACTATTTACTTTGAGGATTCCATGATTTTACCTAGCGTAATCCCACTTCACTGAACAAAAGAGATTCGAGTTTTCTCTGACAGTTTAAAATAGTAATCGCAAGGAAACGAAGAAAAGATTTAGATAGGGTTTGCAAGACATAAAAAGGAAGAAGTATTAATATATAGATTAAAGGTTAGAGTAAAGCAAATTTTTAAGTAAAAAGACATTTCTTTTTCTTCTTTTATGCGCAAAGCAATTCTTCTGTTCAAAATGAATGCAACAAAGTCCTTGTATGTTCATCCAATAGATACGAATTTCTGAAGCCTGATCCTGGTAATGGCACATAGAACAGAATGATTGAAAACACTGTAATTGAAATGACTGATTTTCAGTCATGATTTAAACAAAAAATGGTATCAATCCAAAGGAGAAACCAAGAATGGTTTTACTGGGCCAAAACAAATATCTATTTTCCCCATAACCAGTAATAAATAGCAGAGTATAAGACAGGACGCACATAGAGGTATCTCCTTGTGGATCCTCCCAGGTTCTGCTTTTAATCTAAGGTTTTAATAATGAGGCTTTATTTTGCTTCGCATTTTGTACTATTCAACTGTCATTCTAAAGAGAGATTATCAATCATCAGTTGATTTAAATTGGGACACCTTTTTCTGCCCATTTGGATCGGATTTGAGATATACATGGAGATCTATATATATAGGTATTAACACTGCAATTTTTGATCCATTCAAAAAGCTTCTGCCTTTTGCATGGCTCATACTACCTCTGTACCATGACATACAGCATTCAGAGAAACCACTTCCTTACACAGTCTTATACTGCCTTTAGTTCCCTTTTCATACAGAGCCAGCCCTCCAAAGGTCACAAAATAAGCTGCCCGATTACCACAACGCATTGAACAAAGCAAATTACTTCAACTTTCTACTTGTGGGGCATTTTACAACAAACAGGGTATCTCTACCAATCACTGCACCTCACTTTTCTTTATTTGCTCGTGAGGGGATGTTTTTTCACAGCACATGCATGAAGACTTTTAGAAATCTGTAGGCTCCTGAAAAGCAAGGAGAACTGAGTCCCTCTTTCTCATCCCCAGACACACAGTGCAGGAAAACGCATTCAGGTTCTTGCTATAACAGTGAACAGCTAATTCTCACTTACTGTGCATTCAGCATAGCCACTCATATGCTTATGAGTCTAAAGTCAAAGTTTATCAAATCAGAATGGTAGTGCCTGCCTTTTTCACGGACCCTTCTTTTTTTTCATGTGCACTGCCTTTTCATATGCCCTTTTTAAACACATTCCACCCTGCTGCAATTAAAGACTGGATTTTTGCCATTTCTTTCAGTGAGAGCAGAACCTTAACTGTTAGTAAAAATAATATAATATTTCAGAAATATATTGATATATTATTATTAAAAATTATTGCACAGACCATGTAATAAGGACATAATCTTGTCTTTGTGATTTCAACTTCATGAATCCATTTCCCTGGTTGTTAGGTGCTCACTTTTTCTCTGTCAAGTCTTTCTTTGTATCGCTATTGATGTTGAAATTGTACGGCGAGATGCTTACTTCAGGGCCTGGCAGTTAATTATTATTTCTCTGCAAATGTCTGGGATGCCTCGATGTGTTACAAAATAGGAATTGGGGCTAATGTAAACCCGTCAAGGCTTTTCATAAACGAAGGCTGGTATCAGTCGGTAGCCACTGTTGCTCGGGACTGGAGACCACTTAAAAGCCAGTGTAGCTCTAAAACTTCCCAATGATGGGTCTTTCAGAAAAAGAAAGGGCATACTTCAAAGGCTTTAGAAACTAAGTATGCAATGATTAGGGAAAGGATTCTGAAGAGCTAGCTCAGCTGAAGAGAGCTTGGTCTCCCCAGGAATATTAATATTAGTTCATCACCATGTGGTGGGATGGGGAAAGA
>NW_010167443.1:5058-18907 GCF_000695765.1 Mesitornis unicolor
TTTTGGTAGAAAATCTGCTAATTGGGGATGAAAAATAAGAACATTGTCTTCGTAACTGAACAGTGATCTTTGTCTTGCTCAATGCATACATACCAAAACCTAGGAAAAGTACACGTGTATGCTGATCTGGTCACTGTATAGTGCACCGAAAGCGCACTGTGCATTGTATCCTATGGAGTAGCACCTGCTCTGTTGGCTATCAGCCACAGCTTGCTGTGGGACATTTCTGTGACCTGAACTACTGATGTGACGACAGAACAAATTATAAGCAAGGTAAGGAAAGCGACGACATTTTAACCATGCTTAAGAACTGCCCCCTTAACGAGGAAATCTCAGCTACAAAGTGAAAGGGGGGGGGGGGGGGAAAAAAAAGTAAAGTTAAAAAAGCAACAGCGAGAAGAATGTGACAGGGCCTGGGGGGCAAGGCTGCTCTTTTACAGGGCCCTCCCATTGTGCAACTCCTTTCAACAGAAAACCACGGTTAACAATGGGGCTCTGTTGTCAGTTTGATTGTGCTTTATTGCTCTGAAGCATACAACTGATTGCCGGGCTTGCCTTCATCATATAAGTGCTCTCTGTATTCACATCCCTCACCATTAGCTGCAGCTGCAAGTCATCTCTGCTGCTGGGATTGGATTTTTCCATTGCCAACTCACGGATGTGCTGTAATTAAGTGCACTTCAAGTATCTACCGTATGCACCACTGATATTTAGAACTTCACAAAAGTTTCTGTTGTTGTTTCTTGGATTCTTTGTAAATTGCTGTATCCTGAGATTTTATCATGTGCATTCTCCAGGTTTTCACTGGCTTCTCCTGGTTAGGACTGAGTAAGTCCATTTACTGTGCTCTACCTGGGACAGGAGTGGAACAATGTGTTTGGTATTTATTGAGGCTCCATCTTCTAGCAACATAGGTTCTTGATACCCAAGGAAAGTGCAAACTGTTGCACATTTTGCTTTAAACCCATCAGAATTTTGGCTCTTGCTCTGGTTATAGTCCTATTGGCTTGACTTTCTCTCTGAATACAACGGAGTGGCCACTGGCACTATCAGGGAATGCAAGAGGATCTGGGCATCTGAAGGGGAGAAGATACCCAAACCTCAATGTTAAGCAATTGTACCCCAGTCAAATGAGCTAAATGTTTAATGTGTTGGAACAAAGACAGCTGAGCTCACTGCAACAACCCAAGACCATAACCAGGCAGTCAGGCATAGCTCTGAGTAGGAGGTCTGGTAGCAAGGGTGAGGAAAGACCCAAAAGGGCCATTAGGATGAATCCCCAGCTGGTACAACCCGGCCTGACTCCAGCAGAGCTCCAGGGCTGGCAGAGGGCAACTAAAAGGCTTTACAGAAGCAGGAGGGGTTGAGGGGTGCAAGGGAAGGGGAGACGCTAAGCTTAAAAAAGTGGGAAAGGGAAGACCCAGGGGGCCCAACAACACAATCTGATGACTATTTTAAGTAGTAAAACTACTAGCATCTGATTTCCCTGCAGGAACTCAGGAATATAACACCAGGTTACTTCAAGATGCATTTGGAAGTTGACTGTCTATTGCAATGCATATTTTTTATCATTTTTGAAAATATTACAAACTACTGCTGCTTAATTCGTCTCACACATGTGGAAAACACTACAAAGGGCACAATGGAATGACAAATCTGACTTTTTGTAAACAACGCAAAGGAATATCTTCTATCTTTCCAACATTAAAACATTTCTCAATTTCTAATAGTGAGTCTAATATAAAATTCAAATCAGACTTGATATCCAGGAAGATATATTGATCACGGTAGCCATTTGAATAGCAAATTTATCCCACTTTAAGCATGCAGTATATATTATTTTTCGTCCATAAACAACTCACTGACATTTCAACTTCATTGTGAAATATTATTTTAAAAGAAGAGGAAAATATGGGCATGTGGCTTGGAATATTTCTCCTTCAGAAAGGTTATAAAAAACCTTATTTTGTTTGTAGATTTGTCTAATGTTAATAGAGAAACAAATGGTGAATTCACTGGATTCTCAGCCTCTACAAAATGATACAAGAATAACGATTCAACTATGAAAAAATGCCTTAATAGTTGTTTTATGGTCCTAGTAACAAACGACATTTTCTTCTGAAGTAAGGAAATAAAAGGTAAACAGGTACACTGTGTGTAGCAAGGAACTGTCCAAGAGACATTCATTAGTGAGAACACTGGATAAACTTAGAAGAAAATCAAACTTTGGTGCCAAAAGACAACAGTCAGGAGCTCCCCGAGAGTTTTGCAGGTATATATGTGGCTTTCAAATAAAAGGTTCCTACACTCTGCATTGAACTTTACTCCTCTCCCTCTCCCCAGTTCTTATGCGGGACAGGCTTCCCTGATTGAACCTTTGATCAAATATACCATCATAGATGTAAAATAAAATACAAAAATATATACCAATCAACTTCAGTAGAATTCTTCCTCTCACTTTGGGAAGGAAAAGATCAGGTCTACATTTGGGTGTGGAGTTTTTCTGGGAACCACAAGTGTTCCAGTGCCCTGATAGTCCACACAGAGATAACACAGAAATTCCCTCCTTGGCTGTATAACCGCAATTCCTTCCAAAATAAATAAAGCTGCCTTGTAAAGTGGTGGATAATCTGGTTTTGCCTCAGTACAGTATCAGAACAGACAAAGGATGCCCTCAGGTACCAGAAATGAAGGACGCGATGCTCTGTTCTGGAGCAGTAAACAATGAAAGTGGCAACACAAACTATTCAATGCACCTCGCTGAAATTAAGATGACAGAATGGCAATTGATAATGCACACAGTTCTTAGGCCAATGTATGCTTTGATCTCATTTGCATTTCAGCTACCAGTGTGTTTGCAGCTCAGTAAGCTCTTGAGATGATTCAGGCTGATAGACCTAACCTTATATTTAAGCAAGAACAAGTTCAGTTGAGACAGAATGTGGTTTTCCTTGTCTAAACAAGTGCTTTGCTCTAACACAAACATACTAATGGCTGAAATCAAGGGTTTATGCTCATCTCCTACATGTTGACATTTAAAGGGAACAGGCAAAATAAGAGGGAAAACAGTGTAATAGCTACATGCCTCACCAATCTTTTACAGTAATGACTCTGACAAAAAATCCTAAATATGGCTCAATGAAAGGAAAGGTTTCCCTGCATTTATGTGAAAAGCTGGTATTTGTTTTGCATTTGAAAACAGGTTAACCTGCTGCCAAAAGCCATCTGCTTATAAAATGCTCATTGAAGTGAACAAGAGAACAGTGTTGGGTATACTGGGGTCCTTATCCTGGTCTTACAGAGAATCAGAAACCTGGGCCTTCAGCCTTGTCTGATCTATAGTGTGGGTTTAACCAGTCCTGTTTCAGTCTCCTGGATGGACTTTGGTTGTGTCTTGTTAAGTGCATCCCCTTACCTTCATTGCCCAACACTTGCTGGTAGCTTGATTCCAAACCGCCTAGTCAGCCATTAACTGCAGCTACATCATGCCACTTGCATACACGTTTAATCACTTAATCGGTGTTCCCCTACAAAAATCTGCCAAAATAAATCCTGAACTCTTTGAAAAAACAAATATACAAGAAAAATCCTATTCCTTTAACTTCTAGGGAAAAAAACCCAAACCAACAAACCCTCATCACTAAAAGAAACTATGTCTATAAAACACTTGGAATGAAATGACATTGGTGCTGTTTTATTAGTGCTAGTTATAGCTGAATTACTCTGTTTGTAAATACTGCTGAGAAAAAAGGTGAAAAAGTTGTTACTTATTCTGGACCTTCCCCCAAAAAACCCCCGTACCAAGTACTGTAACAAACCAGTTTATTTTTTCACTGTTTTCTCTTTTTTTCTCTCTGGGGTTCTCCATATGAACTGTTTGGCCCTGCAAACTCTCCCAGATGAAAGTACACTGATATATTCTCTCATGAGCAAGATGCAGTATGCTGTAGCAATAATATATTGCATGCACCTTTGACAACAGTTGGGGAAAAATTGACTAAATCAGGAATTCTGAAACTCAAGCACTTACCATAACTCAAGAGAAGAGTCGTGAATTCTTGCCACTAGTCTAACCAGCAAATAAACTCCTCAGACTTTCATTAGGATGGGTACATGAAGATAAGTCTCTGTGAGAAACAGAAGACAGAGAATAGCATGTTAGGAAGTGGGCATTCTAGTTGGTTAGAAAGTGAATATGAAACAACAGTGTCAGCCTGCTGCTAGAAAGAGGAACGTTGTTTTAGGTTTCACAACCAAGAATGTTTGCATAAAAGGTGAATATCCCTTCCAACCTTCAAGAACTGCTAAATCTCACTTAGAGTAAGATGTTAAGTCCTGCTGACTGACTGAACTTCAAGAATGATGGAGAATTCAGAAAGCCTCAACAAGAATAACTGAAGAACTAGAAAACCTGACCTAGGAAAGCTTTTATGGAATTCCTAAATCAAAGATGACTTTCAAGACACACAAATGCAACTAACATGCAAAGAATTGCTGGAAAGGTAAAAGGAATAAAGTTATTCTCCATGTTCACTGCGGACAGAACAAGATTATCATGGACTGTTCATCTTTACTTTAAATCCACTGGTAATTTGAGTGAAGCACTGGTCCGATGGAGTTAAAAGGGTGCAGATCCTGTCTTTTGATGCTTTCAAGATTTATATATTTACCAGAACCAGCGTAAGCAGCAAGGATGCTGACATGGCCAGGATATTTCAGATGCTCTTGCAATCTTGCAGCCTTTTTTCTCCTGTTCTTGGGGAATATTCAACAATGTATGGGTAACATGTGGATATAAAGGTGTTTAACAGAGGACACCCAACAAAGTTCCTGAATGCTTGTTGTTAAATATTACATCCACATCACAGCTTGATACTAAGACACAAATAAACTAAATCAGTTTAAATATGTAACAATTATTTCCAGGTGACTAAACCACCCATGGCTTTGGAGACCTATTCTGCATTTTCAGTGCTAAGTCATGTACAGTAATGTTTCTTCTTACTCTAGAAAGGTCTTTTCTCTTCAGGGCTAAAATAGGACAAAACCCAAAAAAGTCTATCACAGAGATTGGTTGGTTTAAGCACTTAACAAAACAAAAAAGCCATTAAAAAAACTCTAATAGATTTTATTTTTTAATATGGGAATAAAAAAATAAACATACAAAATCCCTTACACTTTCTTTTCCATTACGGCTTTTAAATAGCACAAATTCTTTAGCTATAAAAATACAGACAGGAAGGGAAGGGGCATGACTCTTCCTCCTTATATCCTAGTGGAAATCAAGACTAAACCCACTGACACCCATGGAATTACAACAATGTAGAACTGGTGTATATGAGGAGAAAAAAAAACCATCCAGAGGAATATACTTCATTGCTTCCAATAAATTCTCTCCCTTTTTAACACCAGCAGTATAAAAACCTCCAATAAAATTTTATGTGCTAGGTCTGGTGCTGAAATGACCAGACTCCTTCCAATAACATAAAACTGCAGTAAGCAATTAGAATATTTCTGCTTAAATATGTTGTTCCAATTTGTTTAGTATCTCATCCTGGAGTAATTCTCCCACATCATCCACGACCTCCAGTGTTATCAGCAAGATTTTCTTCAAGATGATATTGAAACTTGCATTTACACCTACATCTTTCTGAATATGTATTTCCCCTGATGTTATATTCCAAAGTATTGCTCCTGAAGTTCTGCAGTTTCCTTGTTAGCAATTATATTCAAAATGCTTATGTTTTGTACTACTTTATTCCCACCATAAGAGTATCAAACCATCTCCGGCACTAATACTATGCAATCACGGAGACTTATGGATTTAAAGATTATAGTGCACACCATTTAGTATTACAGTCTTGGATGAGTTCACTTAGTTTTTAACTTACCATCATATTTTGCATTTTGATAGCAGCATATGAAGTTTTTACTATGAAAGACCAGACTTTCAAAGTAATTTGGCCAAGATTTAGATGACGTTGAAATGTTCTTTAAATATATGTTATTGCTATTAAATCCCCACGTTTTCCCCATCAGTTAATGAATACATATATCTCAGTGAAACTGTGTAAATGTGAAATCTATGGTTGTCCTATTCCTTCTGTTTCTGTGAGTAATCTATTAAAAAGGTCAGGACTGACTTTCTTCTTACAACTATCGTTGCTACTACACTGAGCAGAAACAAGGATTTGGAGCATTTCACTATGGATTAGCACAGACAGAGAGCCCAAGTCTTAGAATGTGGGCCAAGATTTTAAATGTCTGTTGGCTTGCAAACCCATAACAATCATGACCAGATGATGATCAAAACTTTTGGGTTGGCCAAAAAGTAACTGTGTGGTTTTTTTCTGGGAAATGAAAGGTGAATTTTCCACGGAAAATAAAAACTCCATTAAACAACGTATTGTCCATTTTGTTCAATTACCTTTTGCCACCTTTCAGGCAATTTCATGGTTCCGTGCTCAAAAAAGGTCTTACCTTTTTTGGTAAAAAGCTGTTCCAAGAACGGTTTGATATCCTCATCAGCAATGAGGGTTTTACCATTCAAGGCACTTTGTAAAGAACAGAACAAATGGCAGCCTGATGTTGCTGGGACTGGCGAACACGCTGGATGTGGTAACACATCCCATCCAAGCTGCAACGATTTCTGACAAGTGACCAAACATCTTTGCAGTTCACCAATTCTGGACACTTTTGCTCGATGGCATCTTTTAATTTTTCCAGGTGACGACAGCTTCTCATTAGCAAAGTTTTCTCATAATATATGTGATGGCCATCTTTTTGGCAATTTATTTCTCTTTCTTTTGTTTTGTTTCTCATGACTATCCTCATCTTTTTCTTGGGTGAAACCTTGCACAATAATCTTTGCTCTTTTGATTTATTATGGAGGCGGCTAGTTTTCATTTTCGTAGTTCAGTATATTTTCACAAATCTTGGCAAATAATCAGTAACTAATTTTTAACACTTCTATACATTAAAGTTTGTCACCTTAGTTATGCAGAAAGACAAACCGAGACACAAACAGGTCAAATGCATTTTTCTGAGGCTATGCAATGAGTAATCAATAACAGCTAGAAAAAGGAACAAGGCTGTCTCTCAATTTACTTTAAATTGAATTATTTCATTAGGTTTAAGTAAAATAGATAACTCTACCATTTCTAACTGTGCCTGTTTACATTGCTGAGGTATTACAAACCATGTCTGTAAGTGGTGTGAAAAGGACACTGGGGTGGTCAAAGCAGTAGTACTGAATAAATGAGAATATAAAATCCACCAAGACACAATTTCAAGATATAGAAAACCCCACAGCAGTATCTATCTGGACATAAATCCTCTATCATAATAAGGAAAATATGCTGCCAGCCTTTAGGTCAAGTGAAAAGTGGCCATGGAGCTCACAAGAGTCGGTCAAAGTAGGAACAGCAGCAAATGACAAATTTTAATAATAACTAGAGAGATATGGCATGAAGTAGAAATGGAGGAATCTCTAAATATGCCAAATGGCTGTTTGTTGCCTCAGGAGATCTAGAGATCATCATGGAAGCCAGTTCTGACTCAATCCTCTATTGTATGCAAACACAGGTTCAAGCACAGCTAAACTGATAAGTAAAACTGATTGAAATCAATGTAGATCAGCCTTACTTCTTTCAGGGGATAAAGTTTCAAACAATGAATAAGCGTAACAAGGAAACTACAATGAAGAAATTTCATTAAAATATCACAAAATGAACATGAACCAGAGGAGAAAACCAAAAATAAACAGTTAATTACCTTGCTACTGCCCAAAGCAACAGTACAATGTAGTGCCCTGGCCTGTATCCAATGCTAATTTTCCCAAGCATTGACTGAATTGAGCACGTTAGCACTTTCTTATCCTACATCCATCAGTACTTTCATACTCTTTACAATTCCGTACCTGTGTCCAACTCAGTCAGTTGTGTTCATGCAGTGTGTGCCAGAATACTAAAACCGAACCATTTAACATCTCTGCTCTTTTTGTAATGGCAAACATAAGGTAAGACACGTCCACTTGCCTGCCAAGTCTGGTAAGGGGCTGTAACACCTCCGCTTCCACTGCAACTCTGGCTCAACCTCTTTTCTTAAAGGTTTAGCCTGTTTGAAATCATAATATTTGGAATAAGTCTACAGGCATACTGGGAATTTCAGGCTCTGTGACTGAAGTTGAATTTTCAAAGCTGAAAATGTTGATGTTGAATCTTTGGAGGGATGCTAGGTGGTGGTTTTGTGGACTGAATTTGTATTTGCATATTCAAAGACAGCTTTGACACTTAATACGTATAATCTAGAAAAGATTAAAGTCCTGGCATATCCTGCTTTGTGAACTTTTTCTATTTCTCTGCAATCTTTTGGATGCTTTAGTTGTCAGTGTGGTCCCCGAGTGATTTCTGTGTCCTTACCGCTGTGGTTTGAATAAATCCTGTGTTGCTCAGACACGGTACTGAATATTTTACAATGATCTTCCTTAGAGCTGCCTCAGGAGGGAAATGGGAGACAGAGTAAAAAGTCAGTTGTCAGGAACTACAGAAGATGTTCTGAGGGTGGTGTAGCTACACTGGTGCTTTGCTGATCCCAACTACAGGACTGGAGTCTCTCTTCCAGTTTCAAACCTCCTCAAAACCACGCTAGGAAGAACAATGTGCTAGACACATGCACACAGATATGTAGGTGATTAGCTAAGTAGCTTACATTAAAACAGGAGGAAGAGAAGACATTTTGCATATAAACATTTCATATAGCTATAGAGACACAAAATCCATGCAATATATCTTTGTGACAGTGAAGTTAATGAGGGCATCTTGTATGAGAAGCAGAAAGTAACAAGGCTTGTAGTAATTTTTAAACTCTATCATCAAATTCTATTCCTTTTGACTTGCAGTCAAGCAGATTTTGTTAGAAATCATGTCCTCTGAGTGAACTCTTAACCCCATATTAAAGAGGGTGATTACTAATTTCTATTTTTTCTCCTGTTCACGCAAAAGTAGAAGTGGTGAGGAGCTCTCTATAAATAACTGTCAAGAAGGCACTTGGAGTTATGACACTTATGGAAAAGGAATATTCCATCCAATTTATGCATTTGTCTAAATGGCATCTCTTGATGACGTATATGTAGGAATTAATACTTGAGAGACAGATGTCTGCAGAAGCACTGCTCAACTGCTTCCCCAAATGAGTATCCTAGCTCTAATTCTTACTGCTTTCAAATATAGATCTATATATTACAGTAAACATCAAAGTTCATGTTTGCATGCGCAGTTCCATCAAGAGAATTTCCAAATCACATCTGGTTAATTTGGTGACTTCAGTTAGTCTCAATTCTCAATTTTAATTCCGATTTCTCAAATACGAGGTAAATGTAAACTAAAGCAAATAAAACAACACGCTTCTCACATGAACCACCAAAGAAGACATTTTAGACTAGAGAAGTTTCTAAAAACCAAGTTATAATCCCTTCGTTATCAAATAGTGTAAAATATTAACAGATATTTATGCTTTATACATACAAGCTAGAGTTGTTCTGGTGCTGTAACATTTTCCAGTAAGAAATTACATGGAACACATCAGATGAAAATTCGTAAGTGCAGATGAGTGATACAGAAACCCATCAAGTTTAAAAATAAAGTGAAAAGATTGTAAAAGTTACGGAAATAAATTGGTCGAACAGCCCCTTTGCAAATGTAATCAATCTTGGTAAAATAGAAAGCAGGAACTGTATAAAGAATCTATTACTTATCAAAGAAATTACCTTGAATTTATGAGGAAGCAGTGCGAACAACATCTTATGAACTGATACAAGACATTTATATGGAAGCATATTCGGAGAAAAATGGGAAGATTTCATGGATGATTAATGCCTACACAGCAGAACAGGTGGGAGCAGAACTTCTTGTAATGTAAACATGATTATGATCCCGATTCTGCATGAAATTCAAGTTCATGCTCATCGATTCTGAACCTCTTGGAGAGTTTAAAGTTCAACACATTCTTAAGTACACTGCTGAACTGTGAAAATGTGCCGCTATGTGTGATGGAGTATGTGATGAAATAAATACTAAAAGACATTTAAAATAACTCGTATATCAGAATTCAGTTTTTAATACCTAGTATGTTACAAAAGGAAGTTCTGTGGAGAATGACGAAGAATCAGAGCGTGAATTTGAATTATGCAAAAGAAACGAACAAGAGACCAGAATGTTTTATTTACCACTTTATATCTACAAATGGATGGAATTTATTCTGTAGGAGAGTATTTGTAATAGCCATACAGATACTGTTAGTAGCTCTTGTACCTCCAGGGATAGATACCCAGGCCACAGGAAATAATTTTATAACTTACTTCAATTTCCTATATGTTACAAACATCTATGCTTCACTCCTGTCCCTGTATTGAACTCAGTAAAGAAACATTGCTTCAGTGTGTCTAAAATGTATCCGTGAATACAATGAAATCTGAATATAAAGATTATCAGGGTATAAAGAATCTGCTGTTTAACTTGGTAGTTTGTTCCAAGGATTGAACATCTTCATGTTTAACCTGAATATACATCCCATTTAAAATTTTACTTCTAACTACCAGATACAATGAGAGAAAAGGAATGTGCTTAATAACAAAGCTGATTGATATACCAAAAATATTAACAAGCAGGCTTCAGTTCACTCACTGTTTTGGCCCCAAGACTTTGTGCATAGAAAACGGGCTTATTTCATGGCATTGCTGCTTCTGCTATTCCTATAAAACTGATCCCTTTCCTACCTCTGGAACTACTTAAGGAAAACTGTGGGCCTTTTTCTGTATTATTATTATTTTCTGAAAATTCAGAAGTTTTCTTGACATCTTCAGTCCTCTGTATCACTCAAACAGTACCTTTTTATATTGTTAAGTTATGGAATAGCTAGCATTGTTTTATGCCTTTTTGTTGTTTTTTTTCTTGTGTCCCTCCTTTCACCTTTGTCAGAAGCTGCACAGAGGAGCTGCTGCTGGTGCAGTCAGGTTTTTTCCAGCACCTTGCAAATCAAAGCAAACACGAAGAGACTGAGGGCACCGAGCGTTCCCCAGTTTTCACCATCCACAGTTAAATCTGGAGAGCAAAAATACACCAGGAAAAATTGGAGTTGTCCCAAGAAACTCTCCCTGGAGCACCGCTTCATTTCACAAGAAGCATTGGACTAAGTACTGAGAAAGGAATACATATTCAAGCACGTTTCATTGAGCAGGATTCAGTCCCACAGCCTGCTTGAATTCGCTGATAGCACTTGGCATTGGTGTTTTCAACTAGTTGAGAATCAGTGTTTCTCAGGGTGCTCCACTCCATATTTATCAGCAAAACAGCATGTGTGAATATGAAACCAGTAAAAATGGCTATTTCTACAATTAACAATTTAACTTCAGATTTTAAAGTGACGATATCATGCTCTTACAGTGCAACTTGAAACACAGCAAAAGGTATCAAAATATCAAAGAAAAAGCAGTATGCTACTTAACCATCACTGGTATTTTTCCATCATTCACCAGGTAAAGGCAGAGTATTTCAATCTACTCATTCTCTATGTGTTGCTATTCACTTTACTTGCGGTGTCCAGTGGATGTGCAGAACCATGAAGATTTCTGAAAGAGCAGATACAGTGGTGCTATGTACAGCCACGTACACTAATGGTGCACATAAGATGGAAGAGGAATTGGAATGGGGTAGAATTGTCTTCTAAATATTGGCCAAGAAGGTTTTGGTCAGGGAAGTGAAAAAGCATATTCATTCCTCCATCCAACAGACTCTAAGCAGGACTGTTTTGGATCCACATTATAAGTTAAATTTCTTTTGTAAAAACCTTATCTTGCACTCCAAATAGCATGTCACATATGATGCAAGAAGACAGTTTCTAAGGGAACCCCCATGCACTCAGGAGATGCTCTATTCATGTCAAGTGAAACACTAAGTATCAAAAGGCATTTCTACACTGCACAATGGAGAAATTCCCACTTCCAAATGCTCAAACTGGTTTTTTCAACCACTACAGAGCTGCAACAAGCAATTTCGCTCTGGCATTTACTAAACACACTAACATGACACTGTACCTGGCACTTAGTCTCTTCCTTTCTGTTGAATCTGGTGCAATGGTGCAAATACAGAGATTTCACAGACGCTTAGACATATTGTGTCCGCTGGTACCACCTTGTCTTGGATCTGAATGTCTCTGCTTCCATGGTATAGATTAAGCTTCCTCAATGCAGCTGTGATAATCCTTCAGGAAGGAACTAGGTTTAGGAATGAAGAACCTGGGAAATTGGCTCCAGGCCACAGAGAAGCCCATTCTTGGCCAAATTCCACCGTAATCAAATCATCTGGTATGTGAGCAGAAAAAGAAGAGCTGTATATCCTACAGTTCAGTTAAGGCTTCATCTGAGATAAAAGCAATCGTACAGGCTTAACCAGATATACCTTACATAGCCTTGGGCCAGCGCGAGTTAACCTGCAGTGATCTCCGCTACTGCAACTACTGACAGACAAAACCCGAGAGGAGATGTGTTCGTAGAAGATGATACTTTCATTTTTTCTCTTTCCATCTACATAGTACTTGTTACTATTTTATCTCTGTGAACAGCCCCCAAAAGATAAAGCCAACAAAAACGGGGACTGTGCGCCTGTGATGCATCATCTGCCTGGGAGCAACATGATTGCCTCAAACATTTTGGCTAGGAGTGTTTTCATGGGCTCTGAAGGCAGCTGCCGTGTTGTCACCGTGACCCAAAATTCCCAAGAGAAACTCTGACAACTCAGAAACAGAAGGTGAAGAGGGCTCTGACAACACAGACTCTGAAGAACAACATGCAGATTGACCCATGGGGAATACCTCACAAACTGTTTCTGTTCAGTCAAGCATAGGAGATAGAATCAAATCAAATAGCTGTGATAAAGAACAGACAGCTGAAGGGAAAGCAAAAGAAACAGAGAAAAAAAATTGTGAAAAAGTAAATGATGTTAGCAAGGCAGGTGGGGATATCGCACTTCTGATCAGGTATCCCCAGTCAGAAGTGCAGGCATAAACAGCACTGAGTATCCAAGTATCTTCTCATCGCAGAGGATTCAGGAAGACCAATGGTGGGAGGATCAGGGCAGGATGTTTTCATGGGTATCTATAAAGATTTAATATGACACTGAGGATGCAATAAACCATATAAAGAGAGTGAGAAAATATTTCCTATTATTTCCTTATTCCAGGGTCTTTTTTTTCATGCTGGACATTCAGGATGGTGTCCACCTCTGACCATTTTAAATATTTGTTTTTATATTCAGGCTCCTTTTACAATCCAGGAAAAATACACGCTCTTCCAGAGGAAATTTCATCACAGTTTAATATGTGGATGAGATTCTTCTCAATGGACTTTTACCCTCTGTAAGTTAGGTATGTTGTTTATGCTACTGAACAGGTCCATGTGTACATGATTATAATATCAAAGTGAACAGAGACAATTATGTGACTCAAGCTTCAGCCATCAAATTATCTAGCTCATTACTTTATTTTAGAATGGAATTAACTCACCTTATCAATCCAAATAATCCCATCTCCAGAAACAGCTACAAAAAGAGTCCAGATTGCTTTCTTACAAGTTTGATATCAAACTGGTAGACAGAAAACTTGTGTAAAATGAATGATGATATAACACCTATTATAGAGGACTGTGATGAGAAAAGAAATAGAAGAATCCTCATCACCAGATGATACTTTGTACCGTCTCACTATGGTGTACCAATACAATAATATAACCACTTAGAAACCTGTGAAAGAAAACCTCCCATGAGGTTGATCTGGACAGGCTGGAGAGTTGGGCAGG
>NW_010167444.1:0-7866 GCF_000695765.1 Mesitornis unicolor
TCCAATCCCTAACGTTCTGTGATTCTGTCTGTCATTTGGTCTTTTTGGCTGATGTTCTTCAATTTTCTGTGACAGTAGAGCTTATACCCTGTGCCAGTGACAGTACCCAGAGACCTTTTTACCGGTGACTGCAGAGCCTGTAACCATGTACCCCTACTATCGCCTTTCCTCTAAAAGTGTATAGATATGGGATAGAAGTGTCATAAAAAATTTAGATTCGAAGGAATCTCTGAGGGTCATCTAGTTTTGCTTCAAGGTTGCTCAGCTTACCCTGTTGGAAGTTGGATAAGGATGTTCAGACATTTACACATGGATCTGGAAATCCTCAAAGGCAGAAAGTTGTCTGCCTCTCTGGGCAACTGTTCTAATGCTTAACTATATTGTGAGGAAACATTTTCTTATGCCAAATTGGAATTTCCCTTGTTGCTATTTGTAACTGTTGCTTTTAGTTCTTTCATTGTGCTTTCATTGAAGGAGTTTGCTTCTGTCCATCAGCACTCTTTTAGCAACTAGTGTCTGCTCCTTTATCACCTTTCTTGTCCCATTCTTTTGTAAACCAGTGTTACAGGGGTGCACAGCAAGTCTTTATGTTTGGTCTGAGAATTTTCTACTGTCAAATTTTCTTCTGGAGGGGAAAAAATAGCAGACTCAAGTTGTCTTGTTTTTTTCACTCTTTTCAGGGAAATTCTTCAGATAAGGGATTAAAATTCTCTATCTTGTGTCTATCCATCATTAAAATTATTCAAAAGGTGGAGGAGTTTGCTGGACAAGTGCTTTTAGGAAATCTTCAAAGGCAAGTGAAACTGTGAGCGATATTCCATCTGCTGGACAGCTCAAGGTAGAGGTGTCAGCTGCACTTTATTGGGGTGAGAGGGAAGGTGGAGCCAATCTCTCTTTGGTACCAGTGCAAATCTTACTCTAAAGTTTGTGAAATACTTTCACTTATGAAAAATTTTCAAAATAACACAGAGATTACTTGGATGTTCTTTTATATATTCAGGGTAAATCTTGATTTGTAATGGAATTAAAATGCTTTTGTATGTAAGTGTAATCATAAAAAACTGTATTAAATTGAGATATGTTTTGAATACTCCTCTGTAAGATGAGAGTCTTTTCATCTGCATAATTGTTAATGTACTCAGACACAGAATCATATTATGAGATCAGCAGCAAATTATCATGTGTGAAGATTCCATTAAATGTTCTGGAAAGAGTACTAAAGTGTCATGTTTTAAGACCAAATGACAGTGTAGAGGCTAAGTGGATTTGGATACTAAGACACTTTGGTCACAGATGCATGCAGTTCTACAGTCTACAGAACCTTCCTGGGTTTTTTGGGAAGAGATGCTATAGTTCAGGAGAGAAGGTCTGTGAGTTAGCATAGAAGTTCTTCACAGGACCTGCCTGTTCTGAGAGAGAGAAGCCACGGCCTGGGGGTGAGGTTGGTCAGTTGAGTGCAGTGGTTCCAGCTCTGCTGTGTGTAATCCTCCTGTGGGGCTGTGGGGACTCCTGGGCTCTTCTCTCGCTCCAGAGACTGTCAGGATGGTCATGGTGCAGGGTTGTAGGGTTCCCTCCCCAGAAGCATTCTGGGGAACTCTGGGTTACAGCAGTACTCCTAAGTGTTCTTAGAGGACTGGGAAGAGAATACCTGACTGCTGAATAGTCTGCATAAACTGTGCTCTTGTTTTCTGAGGTACTGTTGCCATTGGTGGTGCTCACAGTCTGCTTCTTCCAGACACTTCCAGACACTTCTGAAGTTCTTGATGATCAATTGGTTGTTTACATAGTTTGGCTATTTCCTTGAGCACACCAAAACTGTTTGGTTGTTTGGGACAGGTGAGTGGTCATATATCATTAACTTCTATTGCAGCAAAAAGTAGGTTAAAATTCAGACTTATGCCATGCTAGAAGTGATTGACTTATGCTAGCTGCTACATAAAGGCATTAGCTGACATAGTCTGTGTGCATTCTCAGAACTTTGATATGACTGTCCTTTTCTGTAGAAGGATGAGGATATTTGTTCTAGTAATATTTCTCATATTAGTATTCCTACATATATTCCTAGAGTTGGCAAGCGTTTGGCTCATGTTGGGCAAAACCAGTTCCTGTTTCTGATGAAAATGAGTGGACATTGCCTGTTAGGCTGGAAAGGACCTCTAAGATCATCAAGTCCAATCGTCATCCTAACACCCCCATGCCCACTAAACCGTGTCCTGAAGTGCCACATCCACACACTTCTTCAACACCTCCAGGGATGGTGACTCCACCACCTCCCTGGGCAGTCTGTTCTAGTGTTTGACCACTCTTTCAGTAAAGGATTTTTTTCTAATATTCAATCTAACCCTCCCCTGGTGCAATCTGAGGCCCTTTGCTCTTGTTCTATCACTAGTTACATGGAAGAGGAGACCAACACTCACCTCTCTACAACCTACTTTAAAGTAGTTGTAGAGAGCAATAAGGTCTCCTGTCAGTCTCCTCTTCTCCAAACTAAACAATCCCAGCTCCCTCAGCCGCTCCTCATATGGCTTGTTCTCCAGAACCTTCACCAGCTTTGTTGCTCTTCTCTGGACATGCTCCAGTGCCTCAATGTCCTTCTTGTGAGAGGCCCAAAACTGGACACAAAATGCATGTTATCTGGACCACCTCTCATCTTAAGAATTTGTCAAGAGAGCAAAGAATGCAAATAATAACTGAAGTTATATTTTAAAATATTGTAGCTAAAAGGAAACAAAGCGAAAAACCCACAGAAGATTAAAAACTAAAACCAAACCAAAACAAAAAACCCCCAACCAAACAAGCCAAAACACCAAATTCCCACAAACATCAAACACCCCAAAAAGCAAGCCCACTCCCAGGTCAAACTGGGAACATTCAAAATTACAGAAAAGTCCCCAAACAGAGATTGGAGCCCTGCAGTAGTGGTCTCACTGTGGTAAACTAAATCATCTGTACAGGCTGGTTCCAATAAACCAATGTGATAAAGGGGTGCTATTATATTACAAAGCCCAGAAGGCTCTGTAACTTCCACTATCATGGACTGAATAGGTTAAAAGTATTTTAATGCAACTGACATAGCTTTCTACAGTGAAAACAGAGCTACAGGCATAAAAAATATCTCTTTATTAATGTATACAGTAGGTCACCAGGACAAATTAGAAGGAAGTAATCTAGTTTATTCCAATCATTCAATACTGTAAAAACAGTTTAAGAAACTATGTAAAAGTAGCTGGGAAGCAAATAAGTTTTATAAGAGGTCTTGTAATAAAAAGTTTCTCTTGAAAAACGAATTGCATGTTGTTGAAAGGGGCCTCTCAAGTTGCAGTTGTGTTTTTTACTGGAGGGAAAGTTAGCCCAGAATCAGCATCTAAAGGGAAGACTCCTTACCACCTTGCAGTTATTGTTTTATTATTTTCTTCCTGGCTTCAGTACTGGTGGTGTGACAGAAGAGACAGTTGCCTGTGAAATCCCATTTTGAAACATCTGCTGTTATTGGAGTTCTGTAGTGCCTCTTTGGTCATCTGACATTCCGTAAAATAGGATAAAGGCAAAACAAAAAGCGTGAGCCAAATGCCAGAATCCTTACTCGGGCTCCATTCCTTGCTTGTTGATGGAAAACGTGCGAGAATGGGCTGCAAGAGAGGAAATCACTGTGAATTTCAGTTCCTCACAGTTTCCTCTTGAGTTCTCAGGTCAGAATGGTTTTTAAATCCCAGGAAGCTCAGGCCTTAAAATTTGAAATGCATAATTCAGGGGGTCTGAGGACATCAATCACATATGCATGATATAGCATTTGATGATAGCTCTGCAGCAGCATAGTTCTACTGAATTTGTACTGATATTGTCTGTGTATGGTGTATGGATATGGGGACTGCTGGGTAGGGCATGTTCCTTAGGAGCGTGGCGCCAGTGGATGGAGTGACATAGGTTCTTTGAATAAGGATCAGCAGAGCATGATTTGTCCCCCAGTCTATACAGGCAAATATCCCAGTGGGCCAAGAGCCTTGAACCTTTCATTGTTGTCTGTTGGCAGCAATTTGTGCAAACCAGATGGACTGGGAGAAGGAAGGAGTTGCACAGACCGGGTGTCTTAGCCATACCAGGTGATCTGAGGGGACAAGCTACTCTTACCAGTGAAACCCAAATTTTTGGTATGTCAGTTTTTGAAGTCACAAGGTGCTTTGAAGGAAAGACTGTGAACACTCTGCTGAGTCAACACTTTCCATGCAAAGTGGAGTCCTATGTTTCTGTGGCTCTGCTGTCAGTGCAGCCTTCATTGTGTGGTGGTCTAGATTCTCAGCAGGTGTAAAGAGGCATGACTCCTTCAAAAGCCCACCCACCCTTGCCTGGCTACCTTGGTTGAGGATCTAGCCTTTAACACCATGAGTCTTTGTGAAGTACCTGTGGTTTGGGCCAGGTCTTCAGGAGATTAAAAACGGTATAGCTTAACACATCTCTAAAGAGTTGCTCCGACAGGCATAGGCTGCACATTTAGCCTTCAAATTTTACTCTGATTCACAGTATCGGATCCACAAAAAGAACCCTAAAAGCAGTATTGTGTCATTCATATATGCCCACATTCAGACATCACTGGTCTCCACCACAAATCTCCCAAAGTAATCATAGCAATTAGTTATTTCATGATTAACATGAGAAAATATGACATACCAAGAGCTATCTCCCCCACCACTCCTGCATGCAAAGTCTTGATCCTGCAGTATTTGAGAAAGAAAAACAAATTCAAATATTAAGTAAAACTTCTTGTCACAACAAATATGGAATAAAAAAATGATCTGAAATACTCGGAATCATTTATGATGTAATCTCCTGGCAATAGAAAGCTGGCAATGTGCTACAGTCATGCTTTCAATTACATTACTAAGTAATCACACATTAAAGTCTAATGGCAAATGATTCGTTATTCCCAGGGTGCCCTGTCCAATTGTTTTCTAAATTGGTTTCAGGAATAAGGATGCAAGCATGACTGCAAAAATATTATTTATGGTTTGGAAGTCATCTTTTGTTTCTTTTTTTTTCCCTGTGTGCTTTCTGGCAGATATTTCAGAATGCAGTTTGTTATTTCAAGGTTCATGTTTTAGTTTGACAGTTAGGAAATGCTTAAACCTCATGATAAACTTGGTTGGATTGATAGATAGAGTTGTCAAATTTCCACTGCCACCGAATGCGTTGCTTGTCCCGTAGGAAATTAATATTCTCTGAGGAAAGACCTGTGCCGGATTTCAGTACTCCTGCCTTTCCCATGCACTTGTATCTCCCTTTCTCAGTGCCTGCAGCAACTGGTATACAGTAAAAAGAATGTACGGGCTTTGTGTCTTGACAATACTAGAGCCTTCAAATATGACAAAATATAGGACTTATGGTCCTTCTCTTTGTAAAACAAAAAAAAAAATAAAGAAATTATATGAACTCCCTGAGGAACTGAGACCTTTGAAGTGCAAGACAATTCTTGAAGCTTTAGAAAGGTAAGAATTCAAATTGTGGGGAAAATTCTTGCTAAATAATTTGAAGTTAGCCTTTATATTGCTCTTTGCATGTTGGAAAAGTATATTTATACAGCTGAGGCTTTCCTTTTTTCAATATCTCTATGTTTAAACATCTTGGATGTCTTTAATCTCATGTTAGTGCTTAATGGACACGGCTTATACATTCAACTACATTTTTGCATAGTGCAGCAAAATAAAACTTTTCATGAAGTCTAACTAATCAAGCCATCGCAAATTAAGCTCATCAAAAAGATACTGAACCTCTGGTGGCTACTTGAGTACTACTTGGGTGCTGCTCAGGTACAAGAAGGAAGAAACTCAAAGCAACCTTGTGTGAAGAGTATATGCTATGAAAAGATCATGAGGGGAAAAAAATGAGGGCGCACTTGCATAGGTCTGCCCCAGACCTGGCTGAAGCAGTCAACACCATGAGCAGCAGCTGTCTGCCCATCAGGGTGTTCTGCGCTCTGTTCCTGAGCATAGAACTTGGGTCCTGAAAAATCTAGATATTTTGGATGGCCGAAATCTAAGTCTCTGTGGCTACCTATTGTCACCACTCCTAATGATGGGAAAATTTCCATGGTTTGTGGTATGCTCAGAGAAACAAAACTTTATGCTGCTATTAATATTAATGTGTATATATATAGAGAAAGAAAGATACATTCAGAACTTACTTGTATTACACAGAAAGGTATTTAGCAAAGACACAGCTACTGTTGAGTTAGAATTTATGGAGCAAACTTAGAAGGGAAATGTACATTTCAGTTGTCTCCTGCTGCTCCCAGGATTTCTGCTTCCTGTCTTCTTTGCACTCCCTGTGCTGTATGGCTTGATGTGTTATGTGGAGATATTGTGAAACTGATTTTTTTAGTTTCATTTTTCCTTTGCTTTCACCCCAAGTGTGTCATCTGGTGGAATAACACTGCTACCGGATACATAGACCCAGCAGGAGCCCAATGTGAGCACTGCCAAGCTGCCCCAGAGCCCAGTATGAGCCCTGCAAGGTTTGATGAATTCTAAATGTTAATTAAGTCAGATGGCTAGTTTTAGTTAAGACCATAAGTGGGTCTGATCCCTGTGAGATTTTAGTATAGTGAAAACGCAAGTACTAGAAATTACATTACCGTAATGACTTTTGCAGAGTCTATATGCTGCAACTGGTAACTAAGCTAGTGAAAGAGGTCACTTGCTGTGTAGGAGGCATGTTATGTAGACACCAGTAGACTATGGTAAAGATAATGTTTAACATAGAAGCAGAATTAGTGTGGTGGTAGATGGATCTGGTTGGTTGATTCGACAGCCTCAGTCTCTGTGTTGTACTGCAGCACTTGATATTGTTGTAGATGTCAGTGCAGACCCCCTCTGAGTTTTATGAAGGAAGCCACCACAAGCAGTTCTGAGAGAAGTGTTTGTCTTGGTGGTGTTTTTCTTAATGATATTTCTTGAAGATCAGATGAGATAATTTTCCAGAAGGGGCCTGACACGGCCGCTTAGCTCTCAAATCTGCAAATAGTATGGGTCATTTGAGAAAACTGTTGCATTTGGGACCCACACCAGGACAGCAGGGGCCTTACTCCCTGCAGTGCTGTGCAAGGAGATGTCTTGCCTCCATGTTGTGAGCTGCACAATGTGAACCTTGAATAAGACTCTCTTACCCAGACTTTTGACCCAAGTCCAGTGTGCATAAATATTCTGAAATATTTAATTAAAATGCCTTGTGTACTACTATATTTAGGAAGGAAGTCTAGAGTATCTACTTCTTGCATTTATCAGGTCACTTCTTGACTTGAAACAAGATCAACTGAGGACAAACCTGAAGCATGAAAGAATAAGGTTTATACAAATGGTAATTGCTGGAAGTGTTCTTTAAAGAAATATTTTTGTTGTGAGATTTTAACCGTATCTGCCTCTTCTAATAAAAGAAGAAGGAGCAGAGAAGAAAATGAGGTTGGAAGTGTTCCAAATACTCTAAGCATAATTTGCTGATGTTTGGTTTGTGCTACAAATGTTCAGAAATTAATTAGAAAACTGTCCAAATTCCCTGAGAGTGCTCTGATATGTTGTCTTTTACTAAAGGTTATTGCTAACGGTAAGAAATTGTTCTGGTATAGACTGTATGCAATGTGTGCTAGGTACTTACTGTTATATCACTTTATTTAAAAGTCTTATAATAATCTAGCCTTTTTGTGCTAGGTGATGTACAAAGAAAGTGGGGGACAAGAGAATAAGGATGGGCTCTTGCTTTGAAAGGTGGGCAATCCGAAGAGGAAAAAGTGTGTACAGGATGTCTTTATTCCTATTTTATGCTGTAGGATGGGAGACAGAGTAAGGTTTGCTCTCGTGGAGCAAGGTGCTTTAAGCACCT
>NW_010167444.1:7897-9591 GCF_000695765.1 Mesitornis unicolor
ACATAAGCACCCAATTAATCTCTTGTGAATATGTATGTTAGCATCTAACTGAACTAAGGTTTTGGTGGCTCATCTAAAATCACATTTCATGTCTGTGACATAAGCAGCAATGAAACCTAAATCTCCTGAATCCAAGTCCTGTGGTTTAGTAGCAGTGCCAGCCTAACTTAAAATATCTAAAATATGAGTTCACTACCATTCATTGTCTGTGGTGGTATGAGCAAGGTATGATCTAGTTCCAGTACAAAAGGAGTGTGATTAAGGTCAATCTGCACAGATGGCTGTGTTTTGCAACTCAGTTCAGATTAATAATTTAACTGAATTGCTACAGAAATGCTTTAAGTCACAGAACGTTGAGACAGTTTGGACTACAGAAATACTTTCATGGGAGTTCCGGAGGTATGAGTTTACAAGTTATGCATTAAATACTTATCAAGATTTGTTCTTTCAGCCTAAGCACATCCTGATTCCTCCTTTTGGTATTTATTTGAAGTATCAAGATTTCATTCTGAATTGCATTCAGAGATGTTAAGACTTTGATATGTCTTCATTATATATGGTTTTCTTTTATCATTTTTTTACTATTATGACTTCTAAAAGAATTTAAAGAAATATCAATACAACACATTAAAGTGGAATATGTTTGAGGTTTAAATTTTTTTTTCTGCTATTATGGAATAGATTTTTTTTTTTCCCAAGAAGGAATTTTGAGAAAAGTCATAGGAAATGAATGCATTTGTGATCTTGGTATGACACAACTTTATGATAAGCCTTAACCTCAGTAGAGTGTAGATTAGTCTCTATATGCATCTTGTACTTTGGATTATAGGATTTTTGTTGTGACTATTGTGTACTGTACTTGAAGTGAGATACTCAATGTTCAGTAATTTTGGATTTCAGCTCCATAAAGATTACCATCTATGACACTGAGAAATGGTAAAAGCCTCCAGGGATATTTCAGATATAAGAAAGTGCAGTGAGCCTGTCTATATAACTGATCACACCTTGACTTAGAAGCTTATTCTGAAATCAATGCCACACAGCTACAGACACAAGATCAGGGGAAGTCTTCAGATGAGAATATAAAGTATAAGCCATGTTCAAAATCATAAATGCATGATCTTTTCTTCAACTGAAAACCCAGTTACCGAATAATAAAATTTTTTGTTTATTTTAATTTAAGGAACATGACCAAAGATAACTAGAAATTGATTCAGTTTACTTGTTTCCAAGGAATCAAATAACTTATTTCCATGGGCTTGCAATTTAAGCCTATGGGTAAGGGAGCTAGCTGATGAACACACACTTTCACATGAAGTATAAGGTGTTATCAAACTTGGGGGGGGGTGGAGTCAAAATTCTCATTAACAATTTCTGCTCCTTTCTACATTCAGTTCAACATATCTTCTTTTGTATTCCTATTCTCCAGATTATAAATTGAAATATTAAAAAAAACCAAAACCAGAAAGAGGAGAGAAAAAGACAGACTATTTAGTCCTGTTTTAGATAGAAGAAATTCTGGAGCCTTCAAAGGAGACTGATGTTTATAGATATGTTTTTGGAGCTCAGTGACTGAGGGTATGCATTCAGACTTCTGAGCTGAACTGAGTTTTCTTAAAGTTTACCTTTTACAGCTGCAGATGACAATAAATTCATTCATAAAATGTTAATGCAGAAATATATCTATATATATA
>NW_010167445.1:0-224 GCF_000695765.1 Mesitornis unicolor
CATGAAAACCCCACCACGGAGTTGTTCTCCCCCCGCGCTTCCTCTCACCCAAATCCCCGCGCCGAATTGTGCCCGTTCTCAGCCCCAAAAACCCCTCGTGGGTCCTGATGGGACCCCATATCCCCCCCCTCTCCCCCCAAAAAAAACCACCCCCACCTGGCAGGAGTCGGCTCGGTTGCGGGACTCCCCGGCGCACACCATGTTGGGGGTGATGGAGCCGGGGG
>NW_010167445.1:849-1294 GCF_000695765.1 Mesitornis unicolor
TGCTCCTCCGAGACGATGGAGACCTTGGCGCAGTGGAGGTCCTCGGGGAAGTTGACTGGGGGGGGGACGATGGAGGGAATGAGGTCACCCGGGGGGGATGGATCACGTGATCCAGATTGGGACAATTGATCCGGATTGGACCCATTGATCCAGATTGGATTTGGCGACCAAGTTTGGACTCATTAATCCAGATTGGACCCATTAATCCAGATTGGACCTAGTGATCCAGATTGGGCTCAGTGATCCAGATTGGACTCAGTGGTCCAGATTGGACCTGGTGATCCAGATTGGATTTGGCGACCAGATTTGGATTCATTGATCCAGACTGGACTCATTGATCCAGATTGGACCCATTGATCCAGATTGGACCCAGTGATCCAGAATGGACTCAGTGATCCAGAATGGACTCAGTGATCCATATTGGACCCGGTGATCCCCATTGGAC
>NW_010167445.1:1353-3892 GCF_000695765.1 Mesitornis unicolor
GCAAGAATGGACTCAGTGGTCCAGACTGGACTCATTGATCCAGATTGGACCCGGTGATCCAGATTGGACACATTGATCCAGATTGGATCCGGTGATCCGAATTGTACCAATTGATCCAGATTGGACCTGGTGATCCAGATTGGACCCAGTGATCCAGAATGGACTCAGTGGTCCAGACTGGACTCATTGATCCAGATTGGACCCGGTGATCCACATTGGACACATTGATCCAGATTGGATCCGGTGATCCGAATTGTACCAATTGACCCAAATCGGACCCCATGGTCCAGATTGGACCCAGTGACCCAGATTGGACTCAGTGATCCAGATTGGATTTGGTGACCTAGATTGGACCTGGTCATCCAGATTGGATTAAGTGATCCAGTTTGGACCAGTTGATCCAGACTGGACTCAGTCATCCAGGTTGGACTTGGTGGTTCAGATTGGACCCCGTGATCCAAATTGGACCCAGTGACCCAGACTGGACTCAGTGATCCAGATTGGACCTGGTGATCCAGGTTGGACCCTGTGATCCAGATTGGACCCCGTGATCCAGATTGGACCTGATGATGCAGATTGGACTCAGTGATCCAGATTGAAACAGTTGATCCAGATTGGACTCAGTGATTGAGATTGGACCCCGTGATCCAGATTGGACTGGTTGATTCAGATTGGGTTTGGTGATCCAAATCGGACCCAATGATCAAGATTGAACCCTGTGATCCAGATTGGACCCCATAATCCAGATTGGACCTGGTGACCCAAATTGGACCCTGTGATCCAGACTGGACTCGGTGACCCAAATTGTACCAATTGATCTAGATTGGACCTGGTGATCCAGACTGGACCCAGTGACCCAAATCGGACCCCGTGGTCCAGATTGGACCCGGTGACCCAGACTGGACTCAGTGATCCAGATTGGACCCAGTGACCCAGACTGGACTCAGTGATCCAGATTGGACCCGGTGACCCAGATTGGACTCAGTGATCCAGACTGGACCCAGTGACCCAAATCGGACCCCGTGGTCCAGATTGGACCCGGTGACCCAGACTGGACTCAGTGATCCAGATTGGACCCGGTGATCTGAATTGTGCCAATTGATCCAGATTGGACCCAGTGATCCAGATTGGACCCGGTGATCTGAATTGTGCCAATTGATCCAGATTGGACCCAGTGATCCAGATTGGACCCCGTGATCCAGATTGGACCCCGTGACCCAGATTGGACTCAGTGATCCAGATTGGACCTGGTGATCCAGATTGGACCCCGTGATCCAGATTGAACCCGGTGATCCAGATTGGACCCAGTGACCCAAATTGGACTCCATGGTCCAGATTGGACTCGGTGATCCAGAATGGACCCCATGATCCAGATTGGACCTGGTGATCCAGATTGGACCTGGTGACCCAAATCGGACTCTGTGGTCCAGATTGGACCTGGTGATCCAGATTGGACCCAGTGACCCAGACTGGACTCGGTGGCCAATGAGCCCACGAGGAGGATTTGTAGGGGGGTAAAGCTGGGTAGAGGGACCGTATTTGGGGCCGGTACCTTCAGGGCTGGTAGTGGAGCCCCAGCCCGAGATCTGGCAGGTCTGGCCGGGCACGGGGCACCGGGACGTCAACGGGAGCGGCTTCACTTCCTTGGTGACATGGGCGGGGAGGAGGAGCTTGATGAGCATCAGGTCGCCATCCTTGGTGGTGGTGTTGTAGCGCGGGAACCGGATGACCTTGGCCGAGCGGCGCCGCTGCTCCGTGCTGCCCCCCGAATCCTTGTGGATCCGGCCCCCCAGAGGTAGCTGATGGAGACAAGGGGGTGGTTGTGGGGTGGGGGGGTCCATGTTGGGTCAAGGGGACTCGTACAGAGCCACGGTCCCAGAAGTAGAAAAGGGGAAGTTGACCCCAACCCCAAGTCCTGGTTGACCCCAATCCCTCAACCCCAAGTCCTGGTTGACCCCAACACCAAGACCTGGTTGACCCCAACCCCAAGACCTGAACACCCCAACCCCAAGACCTGGCTGACCCCCACCCCCAATCCCTCAACCCCAAGTCCTGGTTGACCCCAATCCCTCAACCCCAAGTCCTGGTTGACCCCAATCCCTCAACCCCAAGTCCTGGTTGACCCCAATCCCTCAACCCCAAGTCCTGGTTGACCCCAAACACTCAACCCCAAGACCTGGTTGACTTCAACCCCAAATCCTGGTTGACCCCAACCACAAGACCTGGTTGACCCCAACACCAAGTCCTGGTTGACCCCAACCACAAGACCTGAACTCCTCAACCACAAGACCTGGTTGACCCCAACCCCAAATCCTGGTTGACCCCAATCCCAAGTCCTGGTTGACCTGAACACCAAGACCTGGTTGATCCCAACCACAAGACCTGGTTGACCGCAACCCCAAGTCCTGGTTGATCCCAACCCGAAGGCCTGAACCCCTCAACCCCAAGATCTGGTTGACCCCAACCCCAAGTCCTGAACCCATCAACCCCACGTCCTGGTTGACCTCAACCTCAAGTCCTCGTTGACCCCAACCCCAAA
>NW_010167445.1:4078-4481 GCF_000695765.1 Mesitornis unicolor
AGGCCTGGTGGACCTCAACCCCAAGACCTGGTTGACCCCAACCCCAAGACCTGAACCCATCAACACCAAGTCCTGGTTGACCCCCAACCCCAAGTCCTGAACCCATCAACCCCAAGTCCTGGTTGAACCCCAACCCCAAGTCCTGGTTGACTCCAATCCCTCAACCCCAAGACCTGGTTGACCCCAACACCAAAGTCCTGGTTGACCCTAACCCCAAGTCCTGGTTGACCTCAACCCCAAGACCTGAACCCATCAACACCAAGACCTGGTTGAACCCAACCTCTCAACCCCAAGTCCTGGTTGACCCCAATCCCAAGACCTGGTTGACCCCAACCCCTCAACCCCAAGTCCTGGTTGACTCCAACCCCAAGACCTGGTTGACCTCAACCCCTCAACCCCTCAA
>NW_010167446.1:0-7157 GCF_000695765.1 Mesitornis unicolor
AACCGCTGCCGTGAGAACGGGCTAAAATGGGCTCAAAAGAATGGAAAAGCAGGGAGGAGGTTGGTGATTGATGAGGAGGAGGCGCCTGTGGTGCCCGCAGCTCCCCAGGGTGGTAGCCCATGACCTGAGTAGTTAGGAAATGTTGAAACTCCGGCTGCTTGACGTTCATTTCTGAAATCCATTCGTATATTGAATTTAAATTGGTTAAGATGTTAAACAGTAAAGGAAAAACAGGAGCTTTCGGAGTTCAAAGGCGCTGCTGTGCTGGTTTGGCGTTACTCCAGCCCTGGAGCTCTGCCAGGCTTTCATAATACAAAGAACAAACTCGGCGTTTATGAGCCTGTGTTTGTTCTTGCCTTGCTCGCTGCAGCATGACATTTAGTTAAGGCTGAGAGTTCACCTTTCTACTTTGACACCTTTGTGAAAAATCCGGTGACTTTTCGATAAGCCGTTTGAGTGCAGAAAAGCTGTTGTTCTGGTCCTGCTGAGCCTCTCAGGTACCCGTCACCAAAAACTCTACTTCTCTGTTCCTCTTCTGGGTTTGGACTCGTGTTTCTTTTGTGATTCTAATTCCCAATTTAAAACTCTGCTGTTTTCTAACAAAATGCAGCTCCAGTATTAATATCTTCTTCTGATTGCAGATGTTCATTTCAAGTAAGTTGGTCTTTTTTACAACAACAAAAAACGTTGAACAGGCTGCCCCTGCTTGTGCTGCTTCATTATATTTATAGCTGTACTGCTGAGACTGTGATGTGATTTATCACACAGATGTCCAGATTTCTTTGCATTATGGCTTAAGAAAAATCCCAGCTTTCTGTCTGTATGTGATTTACTGCTCCTATTTCATTTTATACAGAACCAAAGCATCATTTTCCTTTTGCAACACACAGTTGTGATCATGGATACACTTCAGAAGCCCAGGGGCACGAACACTGGTAGTGGTACCTGAGCCACCTCACCGTGATGTGTGATCAGGCACTAAACTGGGAGCTCCCCTCAGCACTGGTGGTGGTCTTTATATATTAAATTAATAATAATATCTTACTGGATATAACAGTGGCATCCATTAACACGTCTGGTGTTGGCAGAGCTGGCAAAAGAGGAGCACGGCACCCTGTGACCTAGTCCTGTTGAGTAATTTAAGCAGCATTGCTGAGGCTAGCTGGGATGTAGTTACTGAGAATACATTCAGGCTCACAAATATTATGTTACTACCATTGGGATACATAAAATCCTTTATTTAATGTATGGTTTTGTCACTGTATGGGTAAAAGAGTGACAAAAAAGTTTGGTAAAGCTGGTCTTGCACTGAGACACCCTTTCAGCAAGCTTTCATTACAAGAGGTCAAGTTTAATTCTGATTTCCACCTCTTTTTTTTCAGACTCACTGTTAACATGTTCAGTGTTTTGTATTTTTCTTTATTTTCAGTCACTGGATTCAAGCCTGTGACCCCCATGACGGCGCTGCAGCCGCTCCAGAATGCTGCTCACCCTGCCTGTTAGTGCAGCACCACCACCTCTGTGCAGGATGTGCCAGCCAGGGTGCTGTTATCTGTCCTGCCAGAAACAACATCCACTCCTGCTCACAGAGCTTTACCTTTTCTGTTCCAGGTGGCCAACCTACCAAAGGAAATAGTTCTGTTTAACTAAGGTGGAGAGGCTTTGTCCTTGTGTAATACCCGATACAGAGAAAGAAATAGGAGTTGAATGTTATCTACATAGGAAAAAAATGGGGAATAGAGGAGGGAAAGGAAAGGGAAGAAGAGGGTACAGAGAAAAGATAGTTTAACTAGCAAGCGTAGTCTGAGAAAGAGCTTGTTTGCCCAATGTGCGTCTGAAAACACTTGGAAAGCAGCCCAGGGCCCCAAGCTCATGTCAACAGCTGCAGTATTCCCAGATCCATATCAATGGCTGATTAAATGAGAGAGAGAAGTGTTCTGCAGCCTAAGATGAGGTTATTCCAAACCTGCAATGTTTGCGATGAGCTCTGTGTTCATTTGACTTATTCTTCAATTTCATCATAGCACACTGGGATTCAAGAGCGCATCGCAGATTTCTACTGCTCTCAGTCTTCAGGTGGAAAGTAACCATGAACCTTTCTGTGCTAACCTGGTTGCTGAGTCCATCGTCAGCTGGAGCAGGGGAAGAGTTTCACCTCAGCCACATTATTCAGTTGTCTGGGCCTCTGGCAATGCTTCCTTCCAGTCTGAACAGTTCAGGCTTTTTGGAAACATAGATGGGGTTCACGCTGCCTCTCTTGAGTGGAAGGATTGCTCTGAATTGTTGTAGTGGGTGGGAATAATTTACAGGCAATGTGATAATAAAGACATCACACTTTTCAGCAGTCTGTCAAGCCCGGTAGGAACAGTGAGGTGCCTTTCCTTCAGCGAAAAGGTGATACTCCTGTAGTACGAGGAATTACGCAGAATCCGTATCCTTTGCCTACCACGTGGAGCTGCTAACCCTATCCACAGGCTGTAGGAAGTGACCTTGGCTTTGCCCTCTCCTAACACTGCCACAGGCAAGTCCTGCAGAAAGGTGATTGTTTTCCCAGCTATCATTCCTTCTCCATGAATACTTATTATTGAAACACTGCCTCCCTGGGCTCTCTGATGGTTTCCAGTGCACCACCAGAAAAGTGTGGAGAAGACCCAGTGAGTCCAACTTCAAACCCCGACTCTTCTGCAACCATCTCACATATACACACCCTGCATTGCAGCTCCTGGTGCTCCTGTTCCACCCACGGCCATTACCAGTACCTGCTGCTGCCCTGAGTCACCAGGAGCAGTGGGGAGTGGCCATTACCGGTACCTGGTGCTGCCCTGAGTCACCAGGAGCAGTGGGGAGGTTGCTCTGTGTAGTGGGGATTCTTACTTTGGTCATCTTTAGGGCTCACGAGTGCCATTGCAGCTCTGTGTAGTGTGGATTCTTACTTTGGTCATCTTTAGGGCTCAGTCCTCTGACCTGGCTGCTTTTGTGGGGAGGGAGAGATCCCAGCACCCTTGTACCTTGGGTATCTCCTGTTCCAACTCCAGTACCTTCAGAACTTGGTGCTGGAGTTGTGTTTGCCTCTCAGTGGTGTCGCAGCCTCTACAGGCAGCATCAGTTGACTGGGGCAGCGTTTATCTTGTGACAGATCACATGCCCTCATAGCAGGCTCCTCTATCTCCCCACCCCAATCAAATTAGTTCTCCTGTCACCATAGCCCATGATGCCTTGCTTCTGGTTCACAAGAGAAGTCTGAGTTAACTCAGACAATGCTGTTAGTGTTCTGGAACAGAGATATTGGAAAGATGGCTAGAGGTTGGGCCTTTTACAAGGGCTTTTTTCAGGAAAAGAGGGTCTCTCTTCACTGCCACCGGAGTTCCCAGCAGCCATAGGCTCTGAAGCTCAATTTTGAGCTCTTTTAGACAGGTTGGTAGCATTGCCTACGTTCAGAGAGGTTGTGCCCTATTCCAGCTTTAGTGGTAGCTTAGTAGCCATACATTTCATGCAGTACCTCATCCGAAAGGCAGGTGGGAAGCACACGTCCCAAAGAGCAGTTGTAGATGCATCTCTAACAACTGATTCACTTGATTTTTCTTTTAAATATGAACCTCCGTTGCTGTCCTCTCCTGTAGCAACCTTTCTGCACGGCAGATTTTTCTTAGCAAGTTCTAATGATACATTGTCTCTTTCTGGAGTGATAACAGTACATTTAAGATACAGCGACTTACATGAAGAGCTCAGAATGTTCCTTGCACCTACATAGTATCTTCTTCTCCCTGAATTTCACTTGCATCGTAATTCCCATCTGCTTCATTTTGTAAGACTCTTCTGAAAACTCAAATCTCTTGATTTGATTTGTTCTGTCAGCCTGAGAACCAAATTTCTCTTGCACACCACTCATGGAGATTTCTTCTTCTCAGTGAGGGTGACAGAGCACTGGCCCAGGCTGCCCAGAGAGGTTGTGGAGTCTCCTTCTCTGCAGACATTCAAAACCCGCCTGGACGCCTTCCTGTGTAACCTCATCTGGGTGTTCCTGCTCCGGCAGGGGGATTGGACTGGATGAGCTTTGGAGGTCCCTTCCAATCCCTAACGTTCTGTGATTCTCTGATTTAAAAGAAGACGCGATGTCCGCACCATGGTAAATGGAAAGGTTTGCTCTCAGTGCTACCAGCTCTGTAAAAATGAAATGTGACTGGAAAGCTTTGCAGACATGGGTCATGTAAACAGATCTTTATACACAGCGACTGGGTGCCCTTGGGAGGATTTGTGTCATCTGCTGGTCCCTGAGCGGCTCCACCTGGGAATAAACAGCCTGGGATCAGCTGCCCAGGGGAGCAGGCGCAGGTCAGGGCGTCTGGGGGCACCCCAGCCAGAGGATATGTGAAGGGATCCCGCAGGTCAAGGGGATTGTGCAATGTCTTATTTTGGGGCTTTGCTTTGTTGTTCTGGCTTCTGTTTCCAACCACCTTGCTCAATGTTGGGCCCGTCCCCTTCCCACACCACTCCTCTGTCCTTGACTCCACGTTGTTGCGTGGATTCCCATTCCCTTTCAAAGGTGTAGTGCTTGGCACCACTGGTGCTTGGCTGTGGTTTGTCTGACTGCATTACCTATCTCCAGACCATGTCCCTACTTCAACTCTTTGGCTGTTTTTCTCCCTAGCTTGGTCCCAAGCACAGCGTTCCCCTGCAGAGCTCTCTTCATAGTGCTGGTGGGAAAACGTGGAGCAGAGAGTTGTGCAATTAGGCAGGATCTGGGTGGTCTGGGAGAAGCCATGCTTTGACATAATTTCCAAATGTGATGAAGGTCTTGGCTAAACTAGAGGACAGAGTTGTGCGCTGTGAGGTCTGTCTTTGGATGTGGTGCTACTCCAGGGGTATTGTGTCTGCCTTTGTATGCTGGTGGCCTGACAGCCCGTGTGCTGGGTTCTCCCCAGGTGCTGAGCCAGCTCTCTGAGGGAAACAGCCAACTGCTGAAACCTCACGTGTCCCACAGCTCCTGTTCCGGTAAGTTTTTCTGTTTACACATCCTGGTTCAGAACTGGAACCTCTTCTTGGAAAATGCTCTGGGAGGTAAACAGCGGTGATAGGAAAACTCGATGACGACTTCCTCTTGGCAGCAGCTAACCCTTCTTCAGAGCAGTGCCAGCGTTTGAAAGGAAATACCTCCTCTTATTTCTTAGCCATTCCCTAGGCTTTGAAATGCCTTCAGAAGTTTAAAACCCTCTGAGAATCCTGACAACTTTATTGTTTTTGTGATTTTTGAAATTATTTCCTTATATTCTTCCGTTTGGGAGTCTTCTGCCTTTGGTACGCAGAAGCCTCCCTCCAGCTGTCATAAGAGATGCCGTGTGAAAAGGAGCAAAGTTACCAGGAAATGTCAAGTTAGGACTCAGTTCTGTCTCAGTGTAGCTGCAGCATGACCTAAAATGTGAGATTTATTGTCAGAATCATTTGGTTTTGATCTGCTGAATGCTCTGGGGCGCAGGGTAACAGCTGGTGCTCACAGAGGGACGAGTCTATTGTGTGTTCATTCTGGTGGCCTCAATTAATTGCTCTGTTAGCACTTGACTTTAATTATAACCTTTACATAAATGGTCAAGGACAGTGGAAGCCCTTTATGTACTGATTTAAGAGATCATATGCTAGTACTTGAGTGTGGAAAAGGCAGTGCTTTAAGGTGATTAATTAAAAGAGCCAGTCAGATCTTGTACCTTAGGTGAGTCTTTAATAGATAACCTAAGATGAAATGGAGTGAGGAGTTGCTTAACTCACCTCCACAGGGATGAATCAGTTGGTAATGTAGTAATTCCAGTCACATTTTAGGGATGTTTTTTGCTTTTGGTAGTCAGAAGTGGTGAAATGCATTTGTTGCCTTTAACCATAGGAGTTCTTAATATTGCGGGCTTTATCCATTGCAAGTAGTATTGGTAGCTGATACATTACACACTTTAATCATGTAATTCAAATTTATTTTGTGTCATTTGCATATTGCTCACTTTACATGGAGTATTGCTTGAAGTAGGGCCACACGAACAACCACTTGTACCATATACTTGCTCCAGAAACACTTGCAGTAACCTTGAATTAAATACAGAAGTGTCAATATTTAGATTGTATGTAAATATTCCGGAAATCTGTTGGTTTCTGTTGGTTCATTTGGATTGCTTCAGTGTTGGTTTACTTGGATAAACTGTTTCCAAACTGTAAATAGCAAGAGGCAAAGACACAGCTCCATGATTCTGCCCCTCTGCTCTGCTCTGCTCAGACCTCACCTGCAGGGCTGTGTCCAGCTTTGGAGTCCCCAGCACAAAGAGGACATTGAAGTGCTGGAGAGGGGCCAGAGGAGGCCACAAAGATGATCAAGGGCTGGAGCAGCTCTGCTATGGAGACAGACTGAGAGAGTTGGGGCTGTTCAGCCTGGAGAAGAGCAGGCTCCGGGGGGACCTTATAGCGACCTTCCAGGACCTGAAAGGTGCCTGTAAGAGATCTGGGAAGAGCTGTTCATTGGGGCATGGATGAGGGGTGATGGTTTTAAACTGGAAAAGGGGGGATTCAGGTTGGATATTAGGAAAAAGCTCTTCCCCATGAGGTGGTCAATCACTGCACAGGTTGCCCAGAGGTGGTGCAGGCCCCATCCCTGGAGATGTTCAAGGCCAGGCTTGATGGGGCTGTGAGCAACCTGATGTGGTACCAATGTCCCTGCTCACTGCAGGGTTGGATGAGCTTTAAAGGTCCCTTCCAACTCAATACATTCAGTGATTCTATGACACTTTTTCTTAACATAAATCTCCACTGATTTTTCTTTTTTGGTCTTTAATTGAGCTGACAAGTTACAATAGTTTTTGACTTTAATTTAGAATAATTGATGAGAATGATGAAAACATGGTTTTAATTATATATATACACACACATATACGTATATACGTATATGTGTGTGTATATATACACATACACTTATATAAAACATTTTGTCCACTGCAGTTGCCTTTCCGTTCCAAATCGCAACAGCGAAGTTGTGCTGTGTGGAAATGAAAGCTGCGGGAGACACCGTCCGTTCAGAGCGGGGTGTGCGCTTTGCTGCTTCGTGTCCTCGCCTCGGACTCGCCGCTTCCCGGGCCGCGGGGGGCACCTGCTGGATGCTGGGCCTCGCTGCACCGGCAGCGCCCGGA
>NW_010167447.1:0-6949 GCF_000695765.1 Mesitornis unicolor
AGGAAGTATGGCGATGCAGCAAGAGAACAACTCGGAAGTAAACCACCCGGAAGCGGAAGAAACCAAACTGGAAAAAGGACGTGAGCAGTGACATGTGTGTAAGATAGTAACCAGTCATGTATTAGCTTAGACAATATGGACACATATGTAACCAATGGAAAAGTTTGTGTAGGGTGACTAAGGGATTTTAGACTATAAAAGCAGAGCTTCTGATAGAATAAAGGTCTTCACTTTATAACTCTCATAGAGTTGTCTGGAGTCTGTTATGTGTATCCCTCTCAGATTAGTACATTAGAAACACCAGAAAATCTGCTAATACAGAAGAGCTAACAACATCATGGACTTTTCCCAGTTTCATATGGATCTGGGTCGTTGTCAAAAAGATTCTGCTGCTCATTATCAGCTCCTAAGCAATGTATATTTTATAATTATATGAAAAGTCTCAGGTTCTTAGTACTTTTCATAATTGACTGGATCAAATCTTCTGAGTTCATACTTGTATTTTTGAAGGCAGGTTTTCTTCTATAATAGAAAGATCTTTGTTCTTCTTTAAGAATATTGCTGATCTCATAGTATCATGATGTAGGATTTGCCTTCCATCTAACCATAGAGAAAGAAAGTGTGTTTATGTACTCGCTGGGTAAACTATGACACTCAAAGCTATAATGCTGTCTTCAAATTGAAATAATGTTTGAGAAATCAAATATGTGATTAAAGTCTCTTCTAGCAAGTGTCCTGTGGGAGTATACATTCTGCTCTATGTGGTGTTGTCAGTGATTCACTTCTTTAGCTTTGTTTGATTCTTACCTGCAATGCATACCAATTGCATGAGAAATGGTGTGATTAATCCTATATATCTTTGTTTGGAATCCACAGTTACCATTTTATGTAATTACTTCACCGTTGTGGTTTTGGTTGAAAATGAGTGTTTGCTTCCTCTATTTATTTATTTTAATTTCAAGTCTTTTTCTTGTGGTGTGCATGCTGGAAGCATTTATTTTCTCTCAAGATATTGGAAATTTTTGTTCCCCCCTTACTTACAGGTGCACAGTTGTTAAGAGCTCCTTTTTTGGACTACAATGGATTTATTTTCCACTCCATATTTGTATTGTACTGTATTATATAGTATGTCCAGCTGGTTGCATGGCTCAGACTTGTCAGCTATTGGTGTAGAAATTTAACCAAGGTAGCCACTCCCCAAGCAGTGCCCCCTCCGCCAACCCTCACCCTGGCTTACTGCTAAGCAGACTGTCCTATGCTATGGAATATTTGTATTGCTTTGGTCAGTTGGGGTCATCTGTCCCAGCTGTGTCCACTCTGAATTTCTTGTTCATTCTCAGTCTACTTATTGGTGGGTTGCTGTGAGAAGCAAAAAAGGCCTTGACTCTATGTAAACACTGGTCAGCAATAACGAAAACAGTCCTTTGTTATACACTTTGCTTTCAGTACAAATCAAAAGCATAGATCCATACCAGTTACTGTAAAGAAAATATATATCACAGTCAAAACCAGCACATGCTGTTACCATTCTAGGTAGCAATGATAGGTAAAATGGTAAAATAAGAAAACAAATGTCAAATAAAAAATTGAATTTATCTTTTAATGTCTTGACTTCTTCTCCCTTGCCCTTCTTTCTGTGAAGATTCAAAACAAAGAACTGATTATTTATTAGCTGCAATATGCTATATCATCAAATGTTATCACATGCCACTTTATTTTATTTTATTATTTTATTCTGTGGCTATCTAATAGTACTTTAAGAGTTTTATGATTAATTAATAAAAAATGTAAGATTGAATACTGATTTGTTTCATGATAATTAGACAACTTTTCTCCTAAAGGTTTCAATATAAATGTATCACTGCAATTCTATACTTCAGCCACACATGTAAGCTCCATTAAAATGAATGACACAATTAATGCTAGTTTAAGTAGGAAATTACTTAACTGTGTACTTCATTGTTTACTCAGTGAGGCTGTATTTGATGCAAACCGGCAACTTATATTATTTTGATTAAACAAGTTACCCCCTAAGTTTCCTATACTGTGTTACTTGCTTTAGGTAAAGACAAATACACCTAAACCCCACTGAAATCACTGGAAGCTAGATGAAAAAAGTTGTTGAGGTCATTGCACTTTATATGCAATGTAAACTTTTCTAGCAGGCCTTCATGTGATAGGACAAGGTGTAATGAATTTAAACTAAAAAAAGGTAGATTTAGACTAGATATAATGAAGAAATTTCTTACAATGAGAGTGGTGAAATTGAGGAAATGAGGGTGGAACAAGTTGCCCAGAGAGTTGATAGATGCCTCATCCCTTGAAACATTCAAGGTCAGGGTGCATAGGGCTCTGAGCAACCTGATCTAGCTAAAGATGTCCCTGCTCACTGCAGGAGCATTGAACTAAATGACCTTTAATGGTCTCTTCCAACCCAAAACATTCTACAATTCTATGATATTACCAAATTTAATTACTATCATGCTCAGGTTTCATCTATTCCACCACCTTTAACTGAAATAGACAGCACTTAGTTGCTCATTGTTACAATGAGTTTCTTAAGTTTGTTATGTGTATATTTATATAAAAACATATTTGCATGTAATATTTAGTTTGCATATAATGGAATATTTCAAGAGGGAAAATCAGCTAGGCTACATTCTTCTGAACCCAACCCACAGTTTGGTCTGTCACCATTTTCTTTGTAGCTGACATTTCTCTGCCTCAAACACTTTTCAAGGATAAGAAGAGATTTTGCAAGGCGAAATACAAAAAATAAACTGATAAGAAACACAAATGTTGATGCAGTTTAACTACATGCTCCTATAGATTTATTTGTAGGTTATGGCAGGGCTGGAGAACTCAGCAGGACCTTGCAATGGGAAGAACAGTAAGGAAGGATGTTGCAGACCACAGTGTCAATTTCAATATCTATATTCAGGAGCAAAAAAGAGTAAAAAAGTAGTCCTATCACTCAATATCTGTTTCCATATATCAGTGTAAGTTTTCATTCCACTTTTAAGCATCCTAAGTACAACAATGCAATTATTAAACAATTTTTCTGTAGAAGGAAATTCTGTCAACAGACTTCCTTGAAGATCGACCGGAGGAGGACACATGCTTTAAGTAGCTCATTCAGATGCAGGTCTGAATTTCATTCTAGCCTGTTTCAGAATTTTCTGTGTGACTTTGGAAGTTTATTTTATTTTCTTCAATCTGAGCTTCCTCAGCTGTAAAACAAGGTTTATAATACTTGCTAGCCCTGGTTTTGTTTTATAGATTGTGAGTTCTTCAGAGCATAGACCAACTTTATATATTTGCACAGCATGTAACAAAATCTTGGCAAAGGTATTCAAATGTTATTAAAGTGCATAAAATAATAAAAAGTGCATTATCTTTAATTGGTTTTACTTTACTGTTCTCCTAAATTCAAAGCGGTAAGTTCAGGTGAGAAGCAGTATAAAATATGTCATCATTAACTTCATATCACAGATCCTAATATTACTATGTTCCTTGCTCATAAAACCTTCAGAAGACAACTGTTAACAAAGAAGACTCTGGCAGGACTCTTCCTTCCTGAGGCACAGCAGTGATGGGTATTGTTTGCAATCTATCTCCCAGGTAGTCAGTGGATTTTTCTCTAACTTAGGTAGCAGGTTGAGTGAGTTTCTCTAGGGTAGAAATCCAACTCTCAACAGGAGGTTTTGCTAAAACAGTAGCAACAAGATATCTCTCTGATAGTGGTTTAAAAAAAATGCTAGTGGCTGTAATATCTGCCTATTCAGGTGTCACTATGCAGCATATCTTTCTGTTTTCAGAGAATGTTCAGATGGAAAAGCTTTCCTTGGAGTTTTACAACAGAAGAAATATTGGTGGTATACTGATGTAAAAAGTTCCTTACTTTTACAGGCACCTACTTTCGACCATGACAGCTACAGCAAAGAGATAATTTTTTTACCAGAAGTCTTTCCTGCTAACCCTGAAATCTGTCAGAATCTGAGGTAGCAATGAACCTGAAACTAGAAAGTATTACCTGCAAAATGCAGTAATTGAGAGATTAGCAGCAGGGACAGAATGGATGGACTGGTTAGGAACAATTTGTGTTTCCCTTCACTCGTGAATTACTAAACCAAAAGAGAAGTGCAAAGAAGAGAAAGCAAACTAAAATAGAAATAATCTATACTGTTCAAACTAATTTTGTAATTATCTTCAGAGCAACCAGAAATGTAGCCACTGAATACAGTTTGCACAGTTTTTCAGGAAATCATGTAAGCTTCCATGTATTCTGTACAGAAATGTAGAATATGAATGGAACTGAGGTGCTCTATTCTGATACGGAAAAATGGGGAAAAAAAATTAGAAAAACAACTTTAAAACAGAAATTTAATTGTTGATTTTGTCAAGAAAAAAATTAAGCAAACCACACTAGTCAGTTTTCCTATTCTGGTGATTACTGGTCAGTAAAATTTTAACCTAAAGGAGATTTTTTTTCTTCGGTACATCCAGATTCTTCCTCTTGGCTGTTCTTTTCCTTCTACTCTAATGTCAGAAGTTTGTAGGTGTCCATTATGTATTATAATCACAGAAATTATTCCTGTCACATAATTACTAAACTGCCCTAAGCACAGATGTACTTTAATGAGCCTTCAGGGAAGTGAATTTAACTTTCTTCTGGTTCTGACTGGCTAAAAAACCCATTCACACACTGCTTGCAGAGTCATTGCTTGCACATGGATCATATCTGCTAGCAGTCATTACATCTGCTCTTTAAACTTTGATCACCACTTCTATTTCTTCCTTTTGAAGCATTTAAAAAATGTTAATTTACCTTATTTAATTTACTGATATATTTGACAGAAATTCCAAGGTAAAATTATTCTGCTTTGGAAACTCTGTCTGTGAGTTACAGACTGGCTTTCCTAGATGAAATGCACTACCCATTTCTCCAGGCAAATACTGCTTATTTAGCTTCTTGTGACAGGGATTGCTACTTTGCAGAGTCTGTGTACCAGTGCATTATGGTAGAAATGCTCTGCCTGTGGAATCAGGCTATAGATTAAATGGGATCGTCAAATATTAGTCTAGTAAAGAATCATAGCAATATTTTAAAGTATTTAACTATTAAATATTTTCATTTAAAGGACTTCAGATCCCAGTAATCTATACATCTCCCATAAGAAAAATTTTCCTGTACTTAGATTACTTATACCATCTAAGACCCTATTCTTCTTGGTGTTTTGAACAGGAAGCATATATCTAACAAATAACCCTGATTTTGTTTTTTAATTACACATAAAACTTGGCAATTAATGAATTAATTAGAACCTTTGTTACTTCCTAGAACCATAGGAGAAATATACATAGAGGTTTGTATATATCTGGATTTTCCAAAATATATTACTTTAAAGAAGCCAGATGAATAATTGTTATAAAAATATTGTATTGAGAATCCTGTAGTGCTTTATCCAAAAGATATTAATAATTCTATGTCACTGACAAAGAAAATAGTCTGGTAGGTCATCTGATGAGGTTACCAGGGAGACAAAATTTGAAATATAAATGCCAAATCACAGTATTCAAAATAATTCATCCAAAATTATCCAGAATCCATATCTTTTGCTTAAGAAGTAACCAGAGGAGGAGCGATTTTTTATTTGCTTCTGGCTTCTTCATTCTTTATGATTCATGTTTACAATCTTTGCATTGAAACTTTGCTAGAAAATGGTTAAAAAAGAAGGTTGATGTTTTTTATGTAGCCATTTGATTCTAACTACCAAGTCTGTAACAAGTAGTATTTCTAGAGTCACAAAGTAGCTGAGAGAACTGAAAGACTGTGAAAATCCAATTTAGGTACCATCGAGAACAGAAAATACTTTTTTCATCTTATAGATGAATCCCAGGCCAGTAGAGCAGTCTTTCAATTCCAGCTTCAGATTTTCAAACCTAAATTTATTTAAGTTGGTCAAAATGTCACATGCTAGGTTACGATAACAATACTACTGATACACTTTAATTCTTCTCCTTTTATTTTAAATGAAGATGACAAATTTTGAGGCAAGTCATAATGCAAATGGCTGCTTATCTCTCTTTTGTACATCTATCCAGAACAAATGTAACAAGTTCATTAGTGCATCCAACCCAGAGGAAGAATAGCAAAGCCTGACCCCGCTTCCTTTCCACTGTCGATTATAATGTCTCACAGACAAGAACTGAGAGGAACTTCAAATAAAAAACCTTATTAATGTAGAAACCACCAGAGTAAGGTATTTAGTGGAACAATTTATGCCTTATTTGCCAAGAAAAAATTTCATTTAGAATGCACTGGTAGGTTAAACACTATTATGAAAAGATCAATAGTACATGTAATCTTAAAGTAAGACTATATCCCTTTCAAAGTTTCTATTGCTAGCTCTGTCTTTAAGCACAAAGTGGGTTTTGGAGGATCATTTTTAGTTTTAGAGGTGATAAAAATGACCCATATTCTCTTGCAGAGACAGGAAAAGACAGATAAAATAAAGTGTTACTTGACTGCCAGTGTGCAAAACAATTATTCTGTCTTTAGTGGTCCTAGAGTAAAGAATTAGAAAATAAATGTACATGGTAATCTGGTTTTCAAAGTCCATTCAAAAATCTCAGTGCCACAGAACATGACAAAATATTAGATAATAACTTGCATTTTACTGTTTTCTGAGAAATAGGATTGTAAGTCAGTATTTGCCAGATAAAAAGTTTGTGTTCATATTCTACACTGATGCTACAGAAGAATTTTCAATGATATCAAAAATGAAGCCTTATAAAATGTATATAAAAAATGTCTCATTCTAATAATGCATCTCCCATACTTTCCATAACTTTATCGAATTTGACATCTTCATCAGCCATTTATTATTTTGCCAAATATTATCAATTAGACAATGCTCTAAAAATTTCAGTGTGAACTGACATTCCT
>NW_010167447.1:6968-12939 GCF_000695765.1 Mesitornis unicolor
TACACTTTGATACTGTTGGAGTACACAGAAACTTAATTTACTCTTGTAAAGGATAATTTTTTGGGATCAACCAATAATAAAAGTCCAGAAATATAGTAAAGAAGTGCTGTGGTTATTGTAATTGGAGACGTTAGTTAAAACAACTGTATCCTGGGTAATCTTGCAATAAGGTCTGGTGTATCATGACCTGTAACAATAGAGATCTGCTAATGTTGCCAGGTGAAGCTTTTAAACGTAAAGCTTTTATAATATACTTTATCACATGTACACGTGTATACGTATGGGAGTCTGGCATAACTAGAACACAGTCTGCTGTAACAACAGTGACTAATTCTTAGCCTATAAACCACTCAAATATTTTGAAATGGATCACAACAACAAGAATAAATTTTAAAAAATGAAAGCAGTACTAAAACATTACTTAGCAAACAAAAGGGTCACAGAATTTAAAGCTAATGGAGTTACACTGCAAAATCCTGTTTTAGTGGTCAGTTAATTACACTGAGTGGTACATCCAGCACTATTAGGAGGATCCAGCACTATCCAGGACTATTCAGGAAGTCCAATGATGTCAGAATTTGCTCAAGTAAAACGACTGTCTCAGACAAACAAACTGTATTATCAACCTTTATTTACAGTACAGGTACACATATTGGCTGTAGAACATAGTCATGTAATTATTGGATTAAACAAATTTTCTTGATCAATATATAATTTTCTTTCTTCATTATATAGATAGTGAAAGCAACATCTTCACTGAGATAGAAGATTATCAGTGTAGCCACTTTAGCATTGATAAAAGTATACGAAGCTATTGATCTGTGACATACTTACTGAAATACTGGTGAAGGACACATTACAGACATAATCACAACCAAGTTCATCTGTGATTTCATATGACATTATAAAACACTTTCTATAGACATGTAAAAATTTACAAATATTCTCCTGTTAGTCTTTTACTCATTTGTAAATTAATGTATATTAACACCAAGTGTTTCCAAATGTCTTGCAGAAAAACTATTAGCAGCTAGAAAACAATAGTTGCATCTGTCAAAGGACATTTCCTCCTAGTATTCTTCTGTTTATGTATAACATTAGAGGGTGTAGCACAATCCTTGTCAACAAGCTTCTGTTCTTGAGCATGTGTCTGCATGTTCATCTATTCATCCTATGGAATTCTAAAAATCACTTAAACTTAAAGAACAATTAAAAAATTCCCAGATTTTAGGAAGTCTGTCCCTTAGTAAACAAAATTCTACAAAATTCAGCATTATGGAAATAAAAGAAAATGGTTACTCCACCACTTCCCTGGGGAGACTGTTCCAATGCTTGACATCTCTTTCAGTGAATAATTTTTTCCTAATATCCAATCTAAACATCTACTAGTACAACATGAGGCTGTTTCCTCTTGTCCTATTGCTTGTTACCTGGGAAAATTGATCCAAGTGTCTTTTTACCTAGCAGCCATCCAAGCCATGAACAGCCGATTTCTCCAGGAGACTGCAGTGGGAAACGGTGTCAAAGGCCTTACTGAAGTCCATGTAGGCAACATCCATAGCCTTTCCACTTCCTTCATCCACTAAGCAGGTTACCTCTTCATAGAAGGATGTTAAGTTCGTCAAGCAGGACCTGTCTTTCGTAAACCATGCTGACTGGGCCTGATCACCTGTCACAGACTGACAACCTATAGTTCCCTAAATCCTCCTTCTTACCCTTCTGGTAGATCACTGTACAATTTGCTAATCTCCAGTCAACTGAGACCTCCTTAGTTAGCCAGGACTGCTGATAAATGATAGAAAGTACCTTTGTGAGCACTTCTGTCAGCTCTCTCAATACCCTTGCATGGATCTCATCCGGCCCCATAGACTTCTGTGCGTGTAAGTGGTGCAGCAGGTGACTAAACATTTCCTCTTGGATTATGGGGGCTTCATTCTGCTTCCTGTCTGTCTTCCAACTCAGCAGGTTGGGTAACTGGAGAATGCTCTTACTATTAAAGACTGAAGCAAAGAAGGCATTAAGTATCTCAGCCTTTTCCTTGTTCTTTGTCACTACATTTACTCCTGCATTCAATAAAGGATGGAGATTCTCCTTAGCCCCTCTTTTGTTGCTAATATATTTATAGTAACATTTTTAATTACTTTTTACAGCAGTACCCAAGTTACATTCTAGTTGGGCTTTGGCTCTTCTAACTTTCTCCCTGCATAGCCTCACAAGATCATTACAGTCATCCTGAGTTGCCTACCCTCTTTTCCAAAGGCAAAAAACTCTCTTTATTTTCCTGATCTCCAGCCAAATATCTCTGTTCAGCCAGGCCTTCTTCCCTGCTCGCTCATCTTTTAGCACACAGGGATGGCCTGCTACTGTGCCTTTAAGACTTTCTTCTTGAAGTGTGTCCAGCGTTCCTGGACTCCTTTGCCCTTCAGGACTGCCTCCCTAGGGACTTTACCAGTCAGTGTCCTAAACAAGCCAAAGTCTGCCCTGAAGAAATCCAAGGTGGTAATTCTGCTGACCTCCCACCTTACTTCTCGCAGAATGAAAAGCTATCATTTCATGATCACTGTGCCAAAGACAACTCCCAGTCATCATATCACCCCCAAGTCCTTTTCTGTTCACAAACAAGAGGTCCTGCAGGGCACTTTGCTTAGCTGGCTCACTCACCAGCTGTGTCAGGAAGTTATCTTCCACACACACCAAAAACCTCCATTTTTATTTCCAGCAGACATCTGGTAAGTTGAAGTCCTCCATGAGAACAAGGGCTAGCGATTGTGAGACCTCTCCCACCTGCCTATGGCATATTTTGTCTGTCTTTTCATCCTGGTTGTGTGGTCTATAACAGTCTCCCACAACAATATCTGCCTTGTAAGCCTTTGATCTGATTCTTTTTTATGAACACTCAACCCTATCATCACCACCACTAAGGTCTAGACAACCAAAACACTCACTAACATACAGGGTTACCCCATTACCTCTCTTTCCTTTTCTGTCCCTCTGAAGTTTACAGGGATTCATCGCAGCACTCAAGTCATGTGAGTCATCCCACTGTGTTTCTGTGATGGAAACTATGTAATAACTTCCCTGCTACACAACAGAATGCTTCTGTAGGACCTTATAGAGACCTTCCCATATCTGAAAGGTGCCTATAAAGGACCTCCCTAGCACACCATCCCACAAACATTGGTGTTCTGTCACTAGGCTTATCTCTAGTAAGCCTGGTTTTATCCCTTTCTACCTTCAAAACTAGTTTAAAGCTCTTTCAGTGAGCCCTGCTAACTCCTGTACAAAGACCCTTTTACTGCTTTGAGACAAGTGTGCCCCATCTGTTGCCAGCTGGCCTGGTGTGATGTAAATCAAAAAATTCTGCTTGTGACACCAGGCTTCGAACCAGATATGGATCTGTTGACTTTTCTGTTCCTTCCCTCACCAATCCCTGCAACTGGAAGGGTAGAGAAGAACATGACTTGTGCTCCTGATCCCCTAACCAGTTGTCCCAAGACCCTGAAATGTCTACTGATTGCTCTGAGACTTCTTGTTGCAACTTCCTCACTGCCTACATGAAAAATCAATAATAGATAATAATATGAGTGCTATGCCAGTGTGGGAAGCTTTCTCTTCACTTCTTTAACGCAGGCTCCAAAAGGGTGGCAGACCTCCCTAAAAAGTAGGTTCAGTCTGCATATTGGGCCTCCTGTTCCCTTCAGAAGGAAGTCTTCTATGACAATGACCCATCTTTTTTTTCTTCATGGAAGTAGTTTTGACACAGGCTGTAGGCTGACTTACCCTCAGAGACACCTCTAAGATTAACTAGATTAACTGCTCTTGTTATTGTTTGTTTCTGCTTGCAAAGCCTCATACCTATGCAAGGGCACCTGGAAAGGTGAAGTAGTTGCCGAGGATATTCACCTGCGGTGCCCAGTAGGCATTTCTCACCGTTGCCCACTATCCCTTAAGTTATGTTCAGCCAGGTGGAGAGAGGATAGAGAATCCCCCGTGTCAAGTGTCTTGTTTACCTGACAGGCTTGTTTCAGGAAGAGTAGGATGCAATTCCAGTAGTTTATCTCCCATAGTACCTGATACCTCTCTACTCATCTCCTTCCAGACCTCTGTCACTACACAGAGACATTCCCCTACCTGGGCACATCTTTCACGGCTGTGCTCACTGCTGCCTTCCAACACAGGCATAAGAGCAAGACACACCCTGTAGTCTGATGCCTGAGTGTCAGCATGTTTGCACTGGAGCTCTGTTGTGGAAGCTAAATCAGTTGTGGTGGGTGCAGAGCTTAGAGAGGTCATGGCTTTCTGCCAGGTGGATTCCATCGCACCCTGGTTAAGCTGGCAGAGCTTCAGTGCCCTTCCTGTATGCCTTTGCATGCAAACTGCCATACCATGCACTTGCTGACATGCCATGCCTTGTTTGCCCACCCTAGTTACTTGCATTCCGTAAGGGCTTCCTTTACTCATGTGGTAAGGATCTGGCCACTGTTGTTCCTGCCTCTGCCCAGCTCTCCTCAGCCACTGAGGGCTTTGGGCTCCTGGCAGCTCCCTATGCAAATAGGGTGCTCCTCTGCAAATTGTGTTGGCACCAGAGGTGCTCACTTTGGTGACAGAGAAATAGTGGCAGCCAAGCACAAAACAATCACCAGATAAGGTGATTCAACTATAGTGGGCAATAGGCCTACAGAAATCCTTGTTAAAAGAGGTTGTAGATGTACATATTTACATGGGCTCAAAGGGAAACTGGGAAAGGACTCAGAATTGAAACCAGATATAGCTCAGGAATTTACTATGTTAAAAATAGAAAAAAAAGGAAAATATTGTTGAGGAATACACAAACCTGCTTTACTCTTTTTTTTCCTAAAAATTTGTATAGAACTACTGTCAATTATGAGCCATTGTCTAAAGGGACCATAGACCTGAACTAGGGTGGCTGTTCTTTTAAACTCATGTGAAATTATGAAAATATGCCCTGAGGCTTCAGCATCCCCAAAGAACATAATCTTCCCCTGAATATCAAAGAAGGTGATCTAAAGAATTGTGCCTAGAGTATTCTGAGTCATCCATTTAATTTCTCCCTTTGTGCAAAAGCACTGCAATACTAGCATCAGCATAGTAAACATTGTTAATTCAAAATTATTTTTCTTGGCTTCTGTATTTATTTTTTGATTTTACCAGACATGCCTTAGACAGGACAGAAAGCTAAAGGAATCTTACAGAGATGAAACATGTGTGAACTGGTCTTCCAGAGAAATGTGTATCACTAGATCATATTCAAATCAACATTCCAACCTGCAGTTTGCATCCTGAATGTCACCAACTTTTGAGCACCTCAGATGTTTTCCGCACTTGCACGAGTTCAATTTTTAAACTCCTGTACTATATAATTTAAGTCATAATCAAAATTGGGGCACTTTTAGGGCTGCAGCCAGCAAAGGGATAGCTTGTAAAAGTAAGCATACATGTACACCAGAGAGAGAATGCTCTTGCCAAGTCACAAACTTTGTGTAGGGCAATCTCTAAAATCTCTTTTCTTTTTAAAACTTCATGGTTGCCTTTGATGTTCTATTTCTATGGGAATAGTAGAACAGAATAATACAATCAAAAGAAACTAGATCCTTAGCAAACCAGCTACTCACATAGCATGTTCAAGACCAGTTTGTACAAAGCGAGAGCTGTGGTACTTGCAAACTCCATCTTGCAGTAAACTATAATCATCCCTTCAGGTTTCATGTGGGTTATGACACTAATGGTGAGTCACAAAGTTAACAAGAAAATGGAAAAACAGCAGAGATTGTTATACACTATTAAAACAGTTATGATTTTGCTGAAGGTGTATGATGCAGTCAATTGTTTTGAGTTGTTTACATATTACTGTTTTATAATCTGCTGGTCTCCACAGAAGTTTCTTGAAGAACTGAAAAATCTTCTCTCTTTATTTACTCATCAGGATGTTACTCCTGCAGGTGGGAGCAGG
>NW_010167447.1:12970-21502 GCF_000695765.1 Mesitornis unicolor
AAGGACCACATTCTTGCAGCAAATATTCATAGGCAATAACCTTCAGTTAGGTAGTCAGTCACACACACACACACACACACACACACATTCCTATTGACTACAGCATGCCTGTATTTTTCCAGATTGTAATATTGCCAAGTTATTTGATCATGTACTGGTAGTTTTAAAAACAAAGAAACAAAAAATAAATAAAAGAAGGCTGAAATTTCCTAACTTGGTTTGAAATTAAGGAAAGGCCTTCAGAAGATTTAATATCTTAGTCTCAAGAGTTAATTTATGGCATTTGTTTTGAACCCAAGGTTTCCATGTCTAAAGTCTACATGTTTACTCTGATAATTTTTTGTTTCTGCACTGGTTACTTCACAGAATAATGGTCTGCAGCACCAAGTCTGTTGCTTTTAATGTTGAGTTCTGTAATTGATGAGGTCACATGCAGAATTGCAGAACTTTTACACATTATGGAGAAGTGTATGAAGACACAGACAGATGGTCCTGCCTAGAAAATTATACTTTCGTCAAGTGCTGCTCATCAGTAAGCATGTTGTTTTATTCAGAAATATGAGAGGAAATTATGGACAAACTGTTTTGTGACTGGAAGATACATGTGGAATTTATAAAAACATATCTAAACAAGTCAATTTTAAAACTAGTTTTTTATTTATAAATCATTAATTTTTTAACTTTTTCTTCAGCATTTTATGTTGCTGATTGATAGATATTAAGTTGGGCAACTCATGTTTTGATCCAGTTTGTTTTTTTCTCTATTTTGAGAATAATTTTATTTGAAAATGCCATAAACTTTCTCAGAAGAAGGGGCACTTTTAAGAGGAACATACTCTGATTTAATTTTTAGAAGTCAACAGTGGCAAATGCTACAGTTTGCTTGGAATTAATGAACTACAGCAGGATCCACACAAATATATAAGATGCCATTATGAGTACTTGCAAGTGAAGAGCAAAATCACCTATTTTGTTAAATAGATAAATTTTGTTCCTATTACTTTCAGTGACACTTATGCTGTAGGAGCCTACCATGCTTTTGAATAACTTCACTTGAGCACTTCAGTCATTTAGGAATTTCCAAAAAATTATCTTCTGCCTTAATATGATAAATAGGCATAGGGAGATACCAAGAGTTTCAATCAGGAGATCAAAATCAATTAGCAGATTTGTGGCAAAGCAAAAATCTCAGGCATCCTCATTCAGAATACCAACCCTCTAAACACCAACACATTGACCCTGACAGCAAAAATGATGTTAATTTGTGGCTTTTAAGCTCGAAAAAGCCTGAAGTAAAAGACAAAGTAACACAGAGACAGGACGGGCATTTATCACTTGCAAGCTGCATCTTCAGATCATGAAAAGCATACATCAAGCAGCTACTCAGCAGACTGTGTATTCCATTGAAATTATTTTCAGTACTTTAATGTTACTGCCTGAAACTACCATCACCTGAGAGTGACAGTGCTAAAAATATTTAAAACTACTCATTATGGACTGACAAACATAACACTCATGAAGTGCTCTAAGTACTTTCCATGGTGTATCATGTATCATCTGCATACATTTGGTACCTGAAAGCTTCTGTATCTTCTGGAGAAGCAACGTATTCACCTGAAATATTATATTGTCTCAAGGTTTTTAATTTGTGTGTGTAGCTGTGAAAAATATTAGCTCTGTTCTTTCTTTGAGCAGGAGGCACTTGGAAACTCACACAGCACTTGCAATTCCAAGAGCATTATTACTAACTTGACATCCTCTGAAAGCTCTGTGAATGTGGTCACATAAGACAGGCAAATCAAATACAAGACTGTCCTGTTTCAGTTTTGGCTGAGACAGAGTTAATATTCTTTCTAGTAGCTGGTATAATGCTGTGTTTTGGATTTCATGTGACAATAATTTTGATTTTTATCTGTTGCTAAGTGGTGCTCATACTAACTCAAAGACTTTTCATCTTCCCATGCTCTATCATCAAGGAGGTGCGCAAGAACCTCAGAGGGAGTATGGCCAGGAGAGCTGATCCAAACTGGTCAAAGGGGTAGATATTCCATACCATATAATATTATGCTCATGATATAAACCGGGGAGAGTTGGCCAGGAGGCTGAGATTGCTGCTCGGGACTGTCAGAGCATCAGTCACCTGGTGGCAAGCCATTGCACTGTACATCACTTGTTCTGTATATTCTATTACTTTTTTAACCTTCCTTTGCCATCTTATTAAACTATCTTCATCTTAACCCACTAGGTTTTTTCCTTTTGTTCTTCCAGTTTTCCTCCTCCTCCCACTCGGAGTGCTTGGAGTGAGTGAGCGGCTGTGTGGTGCTTGGGTGCCAGCTGGGGTTAAACCACAGCAAAGGGAAACAGTTGTTGCCTTAACCTAAAAAACATCCTGCTGTTACACCAAAAGGCTCAATTTTACATTGACACACACTGAATCCCCAAATTAATTCTCCCATTTCTTTCCAAAGAACCTAGAAAGGTATATGTCCCGGCATTCACTGGCACTCCATGGATGGAAATTGCTACTATGAGTTGTTGCAAAAAATAAGACATAGTGAGATAACTTGAAAAACTATGGTGAGTAGTGGATGAGTAAAAGCTCTTCAGTATAACTGAGCAAGGAGGAAGAGAAGGATGAGGTGGTCCTAGGATCATCTATGATACTGGTGATGGGGTGACAGCTGGAGGTCAGGGTCAGAGGACAGGACAGTGAGACAGATGGCACCATGGTGTAAGTACATTACCAACCCAGTCAGGGATGGTTAGTGGACCAACTTCAACAACCTGAATAAGTCTCTGGGTAATTGACACTGGCTTTCTTGGAGTTTTCACCTTTCTGACATCTTCTCGTTGGTACTGCTGTTAGGAAAATTTCTGGGGGGCATAGGGCTTAACTGCTTAGTACAGGTGCTGGATGTGCCAACCAGACTGACACACATGGATCTGCTGTCCATGAAGAAGGAGAAACAGAATGGGAGGTAAGTGCTAGAGCCCTCCTATCTGCCCAGGGTAGGCAGACCTGCAGGGCTAGGGAGCTTGGGGTAGCTGGCAGGTTTTTAAGGGTAATGTTCTCCAAGAAGGCCATCCCCATACTCAGACTGACACATCAAGAGACCAGCATTCATAGAGCTCCAACACAACAAAAGGAGCACACAGGAGATGAAATCTGTGGCAGATGACTAAAGAGAAACTTAGAAATGGTGGCTGGAATTATGGGGGTGGCATTAGGGAAGGCAATGCTTAACTAAAGTTGAGATAGGTAAGGGAATTCAAGGGCAAAAGGGAGAGATCTTAAGACTAAACTAAAGGTAAAAAGCTGAACAGGGAAAACATAAGTTGTTTTGAGACAACGGACACAGCTAATTCCAAGGTGAACAGTGCCACCTTTGCCTTGGCTTTGACCATCAAGTTCTCATAGGCTTCTGTATGTAGAGTATTGCAGCCCATAGAGTTTGGACAAGGTCAGTATATAGTTCTACCGTGAGCAAGTAGAGTCCCTGATCATTCTTGTGGCCCTCATCTGGACTCACTCCAACAGGTCCATGCCTTTCTTGTACTAAGGACTCCAGAGCTGGATGCAGTACTCCAAATGGAATCTCACGAGAACAGATCAGAGGGGCAGAATCACCTCTGTTGATCTGCTGGCCACAATTCTTTTGATACAGCCCAGGATACTACTGGTCTTCTGGGTTGCCAGTGCACGTTGCTGATTCATGTCCATTTGTTCATCCACCATAAATATGAGATCTATGAGGTCAGAATTTCTTCAAATCATCCCACCATATGACCAAGTAAAACGCTTAAGAATGTACTTAATTTTAGTTATGATCAGATATTTTCTTGAAAACCATGTGCTTATATAACTTCTTAAATTAATGTCTCAATGCAGTCAAATTCTCTGCTATCTCTGCTGCCATAAACTTCTCTAAAGAATTAATGTCCCATGGAAATTTTAGAAGATTTTACACTCATGAATTACATTCCAAGCTGCATCTAGATGATTGCGTTCATGGAAAACTGTGCTGTCAACTTCCAGAAGCACTGCTGATGAACCATTGCTCACAGTGCTAGAAGCTTAAGATGTTCAGATGTGCATGTGCATGTGTGTTTGTTCATATTTTCTACTGACTGCAAGAGAAAGAAAAATAGAAAAAGTGGGCTGTTTAAATTCTGCGAAAATGCTTAGGACAAAAAGAGGAAAGGCGCAACATACAAACAGTCTGTTTGGTTGTTGGTTTTTTTGTTTTTAAATTAGTTACATTAACAGTCATTATTAATTAAACTCCTTAAGAAGAAACATGTACCACCATCCACTTTCATGTCCTCTGTACCTTCTGTTCTGTGTCTGTGAGCTTCTTCAGTCTCCAGTAGGTCACACATTACTGCCAGGTAAATACTTCATATTCACCTTGAAGGTATTAGGAAATGTTCTTTTCAGCAATAGTAATTTCCTTGGATAATTACACCCATCACAGACACAAGAAGAGTTATTTGTTAGAGAGCAACTATAACCTGTGAACAGCATCTTTCCTGAGTTGTGCATCTGAGAAATACTTCAGTTTGGTTATGGTCTCATTAGTGATTTTGAATGAAAAGAGAATTCTCTCACTTTTTATACTTATTTAATATTAACTTTCTTTAAAAAATATTTATTTCCAGCTAAAATATAAGCAAATCAAAATCTGTTTATCTGAAAACTTAATTTATAATTCAAAGTCATAAAGATATTGCTACCTATATTACTCTCTATAATATTTCAATAGAGAAAGAAAAACAAAAGAGCAATTAAAAAGAACTGTCTCTAGAAAATACACCACAAACAGTAACTTTGATCTTGAAGTTTAAGAAAGAGGAAAGGAAGATTAAATAGTCCATTATATGAGAAATATTAATTTATAACCATTACGGATGTATGTAGTAAGTACCTAAATGAGATAATATGTGTTAGTTATTCCACTAAGGAGGAAAAAACTCCAAAACGAAAAAACATATTTCATAAAACCAAAGCTCTCCAGCACAAGTATCAAGCTCCTGACAATAGTTGTGAAAACATAGGCCTGTTTCTATAATATACACTTTCAGATTCTAAAAATACGTGTTTAGGTATTGAAGATCTCATTCACATTCTCATATTTCCTATCCTCTGGTAGATTTTTATTCAATTAGATGATTTAATCTCTTTTGAACTTTATTAAAATTGAGGCTTCCACAGTGTCCTGTTCCAGTGTGTTCCAAAGTTTAATTGTTCATTATAAAAAATCTACTTTACTTAACAAGCTTTAAACCTACTGCCTAATCAAGTTATTTAGTACCTTAATTTGATTCTTATGTTATGAGATCTACTGAGCAATGCTTCCATCATTCATGATTTTTCTTATTTCAAATCCAGAGAGTGCTAGTTTATTTAATTTCACTAAATGTTTCTTTTATATAATGCATTGGTTATGTGAAAATCTGTGAAGAAGAAAAATAACTTTCAACCATGGAGTTTTTAAACCTCCCCACAGCAAAAGTGAGCCAAATGAGCTGTGTCTTGTTGTGGTAAGTGATAAGTAAATCACTACTTGGTTACCTGACATATGCAAAAAAATCTTCCAACAAACTTTTACAAGTGGCATATTTTAAAATGCTTCACAAACACTCTATTAATTTAAGAAAGTCTTACACTAAAATAATAATGAAAATGTGATGTTTGTTTTATTACTTTTGTTTAGGTTTTTTACAGTAGATACAAACTCTGCAAAACCAGTTACAAGTTATTCCTCATGTGATTGTAATAACAAAACTTGGAGACCTTACATTAAATTAAATAGAACTGAACTGCAGCTCGTCCACTAATATTTAGCTTGTTTGTTTTACTGTGATAAAGGTGAACTAAATTCCTCTTCTTCTCTTGACCAAAATTATATGCTTCTAGTGAAGTGCCATCACTTATAGAGAATCAGTTAATGAAATACGATTAGCAATATACAGGATGTGTATATATAAGGTAAAAGAAAATCAGGAAGCACACAGATACTCTCAGTGAACTATTACAGTCTTAAATGTGGATGTTCTGTTGGGCTACCGTGATATATTGATACTCTTGAGGCTTGAATACCACTAGAGTTCACGAAAAATCCAAAACAGTTTGGAGAGAGAAGAAGGTGGTAGAGCAAAGAAATACAACTGTATTTTCAGAGAGCTGACTTTGAAAATGTGATAAATGCTTTATTGTAAAGATCAAGGTTTTCATGCTAAAACTGTGTTGCAAGGTTTATATAGGTATTGATAGATAGCCTAAATCATTTATTAGAAGGGTATAATGTATCTTACCTGCCTAATGTTTTTTTACCTTGCTCAGTCTCTGGACAAATGAGAACAGAGAACTACCACAGAAGTGTACAATGTTTCCTGTGCAGGCTGATAAGAAGATTTGAATGTTACCGTATTCTTAAAGAAAATTAAAAAAGAAAAAAAAAAAACCAAGCAAACCAAACAAAAAGATCTTACTTCAGAACTTTGTATTTTATGAAAACAATTCTCAGTTTGTTTCAAAACAGAAAACAGCATATGCAACCCTGCACCCCCATCACCCGCAAGCTTTTCAGATCAAACAGACTGTTTCTCAGGTAAATGGAGCAAGAGAAGAATCTCTCTGTCTTGAAGAAGATAAAGTTTGGATAAAGTGATTACAAAAAAGAAGACATAATCAAGATTATGGCACCACAATCAGAAGGATCACATTATGCTCTGGGTGTTACTGTAACTCCTGTCACTGCAGAACATGAGGAATCTATATTCTGTACTGCCTTCACCCTTACCACACACTTTGTTGGTAGCATTATGATTTTAGCTGCTACTGCCTAGATTTGTGGCTGTTCATCAGTTGCTTGGTTGCTGCCCATTCTGTCAGAAGGTTGCCAAGAAACAGCTAAATTGTGTTTTTCTCAGTCAAAAGTTACTTCACCTTTCTTCTTTTAAGTAAGGTATAACAAAAGAATAATTGGCTCACTTAGTCTCAAGTGCATACCTTGCAAATATTACCTTAACTCCAAAATATCAGCAGTGCTTAATCTAAGATAAGATAATGTTAACCTCAGCACAGATTCTGTTTTCCCAGGCCTCTGTACACACAAATGGTATCTGTGTCTCGACTTAATGCTAGGGTAAAAAAGGCACATCCAACCCTCTTCTTGCCCTTTCCCACAACAGTTTCCACAGGAGGATAATGAGAGCACATAACCTTATACTTCAACCAGGTATCAAGTCTTGATAATCAAGCACACTACAGATTGATCTATCAATCTAGACATACTATCCAGTGCTATCACTTCACTCATCCTTGAGGAGCAAGCAGTAATTGGCCTCAAAAAGATCCTCTTCATGTTCTCAGCCAAGAAGACCTGTCAGCCAGCAAGCTTCATCCTGCCTAGTGGAAGGATCACATGAAGAAGAAATCAGCTGGACTTTAAATAGGATCCTTTTTGGTGACTTGTAATTAGATGCTGCTGTATCTGGTTGAATTTTTTTTCTCCACCAGAAATAAGTTACAGATCTAATTTCAGTACATCCATCAACTACCTCAATAGAAACATGATTGTTTACAGAAGGTCTTTTTCTTCCCTCCCACATACATAATCTACACTTAAATTTTCACTTAAAATTCTCAGCCAATTTTATAGGAGAGACTTTTACACATTTGAGAACATGATTCATCTTTGGTGGTGCTGCTATGTAGCAGCTTAGTGAAGTGCTGTATGGGGGGAAAGGACACTGACATTTAAGCATGAATATTCTTTCCTCCCTCACTTAAATATTCCAAAGGTTGATTTATTCTAATTAACATACTTCAGTATAAATCGATAACATTTGCCGTATTGAATTACACATCTTCGACCTCCTCATGACTATGAATGCAGGCTATATAAAGTAATGTTTATCATAATGAATGGAGGAGGCAATGAAGGAACAGCAATTAAGGAAGTTTTCTAAATCATTTAATTTTCAGGTCAATAGTGGAAGATGAAGGAGTATGAACAGTTCCTTTGTGGCAGAAGCCAGAACCATACTACAGGGAATGTAGTCGTGCAGAAGGGAGAAAGTAGATCACAGTGTAGTGACAGATTCAGAGTAGCATTCAGGCAGAAAATGTCAGTGTGTTTATAAAGTGTAGTATCATTGCATACCCTTGAGAGACTTAGAACTACGTGTAATAGTAACTAATGTCTGGTATTCATTTAATTGATTTAGTATCAATTGTTCAGCAAGATTCAGCAGCAGGACCGGTGAGTACTGCAGCCGGATGCTAGCTCGGGGGAGAGAGGCGATTGCCACAGCGGCAAAATCACCAAAAAAACACCAAATAACCCAGGAGGGGGCAGGGTGAACAGCTCCTGACTCCCAGAAGCGGCAGCTCCCACGTGGCGGCTGACATAGGGGGGGCAGTCCCTGCGGACACCGTGGCAGATTTAAATGGCCCTTAGGGAGCACCGCAACCTGGAGCATCGCAAACAGGACCAGGCAAACAGGGGCGGGCAGTGTTAATAAAAC
>NW_010167448.1:0-4351 GCF_000695765.1 Mesitornis unicolor
CCAGCACCTCCGAACAGGCAGGCTCTTCACCGTCATCATGCTCACCATCTTCTTCTTCCTCATTTTTGCTGTGCCCCTCAGCGTACTCATCCTCTTTGACTTCTTGGGCTACAAGTTCCTCTACTCGCCGGAGATTGGCTTTGTGCTGTCCTGCGTGAACAGCAGTCTCAACCCTGTCATTTACTTCCTTGTGGGGAGCTACAGGGATCGGAGAATCAAGTTCACCCTCAGGCTGGCATTCCAGAGGGCTTTTGAAGATTCAGGAGATGACAAAGATGAACGGGAAACTCATGACACAATAACGATGTCCTCTTAAATTTCTCTCTTTTTTTTTTTTGCCCAATCACCTTTTGAAATGGAGACAGAATGTAAAAAAGAGGAAGAACATAAAGATTCCTTTGAACCATTGGGCCCTGGATCCCAGGGGTGGGGGGAAAAGTGAATATATGAGTCTAATTGAGGGACCTACCAAGCTATGTTGCTAGACCTATATGTTAACGCCAAATTCAAATGCACTTTTGTTTATTTAGACTCCTCCATAATAAAGCAAGAGAAATGCATTTGTGGTTAGCTTACATTGCTTCCTGTCACTCTCTTTGGGTGCCAAGTTTAAAACAGCATTTTAAAATGGCTCTGCCTGGTCTTTCTTTGCTTTTTTCTCTCAGCTGCCACTCTAGAGACGACATTTCAGCTCCACCAACTTTCTCACTCCTATTGCATAGCTCACATATTGTCAAAAATGCCTTCTCAAAACTAATTCCAAAACCAATTATTTTTTTGCAATATAGCATAAAAGCCATCTCAGTTCATCCCCCTAACACTTATTCTTTAAAAAACCCACAGAAATCAGTTGTTCAAAAAGAAACATGGAAGCAAGCATGCCCACAATGTGTTGGAGGCTGGAAGAGCGATGTAGGAGCTATGCTCCTCTGCTCATGTTCTCTTCTCCAGGTGTCTGCCTGGATACTGTCCCTAGAGTTTCACCAGAAGGAGATTGCCAAAACCACCCTAGCCACAAACTGAAGGCCTTCTCTTTAAAAAAGGGGAAGGACACAGAGGTGTGGGGTAGATTTTTGTGGGGGGAGAAATGAACAAAGGGATGAACTTTAGGGGGAGATGGTGAAGATGGCTAAGACACACACTGCACAGTTCTGGGCAGCAGAGGAGTCTCTGCAAGGCTTGGCAGCAAAAGGTGTTACCTGGCCACAGGTACAGACTACACTTTTCAGACCCTCTCTCCTGGCATCTGCTTCAAACTCTTGTAGGTGTCCCATGAAGCCCTGGCCAGAAGAAATCTAGAACATCTTTTTGGGGAATCACTGGGGAGGCACAAGGTGTTGGAGAACACAGACAGGATTAGTGCTGGTCAAGGATATTATCTTTACTGAAAGTACATTTATGGCAAAATTCACTTATCCTCATTTTTACTCCTTTCATGCACCTTCAGAACTCACTTGCACAACAACAAAGGGGCCTTTTCTCCTTCCTTCACTTCCTGCTCAGGCAACTGGGGATGCTCCCTGAGCAAGTACATCTCAAACAGTGTGTCACATCCTTGCAGTGAAGCTGACAGGCCACAGAAATTTGAGTGGGGTTAATTCAAGGAATTAAGCCAAGGGAAGAGCTGAGCCAAGGCTGTTGCACCGGCTCTTGGACACTCTACATGGCATCTGCCATGTCAGATTTAATACTCAATATGCCATTCATCTTGTTTTTCCCCCAAGAGATGTTATTGGAGACTAGAATTAAAATGCTAATACTATGTAAGATGTCAAAATTACCCCAAACTTCAAAATACAGATACTATTATTCTGATTTTTCTATTCAGGTTAGTAAAGTGCCACTATGTCTCCTCTGGCAGTGAACTGGACAGGAATTCAGAAAGTTTAGAAAACAGGGCAGAAAATATTGTGGCATCCAAACAGAAAAATGTTCCTTTGTCAAGGAGATGAGCTAAGGACAGAAGTGAAGCAGCTGTGGTAGAGAGAGGTGATTTTTCATTATATCAAAGTAACTAAGCTCAGCAAACTTCAGGTTAAATTCATCTTGAGAACAGTTCCGCTGAGCTCAACCTGGTGACACTATTCAGCGAGCTGACTCCTCCACCATCTCTCTGCAGGAGCTGTCTCCTACCTTCCACCTGTGTTTTACACTTCAGGGGCTCTCCACAGCACAACAAAACCCTTAACCTGTTGGGTTATTCCTTATAGGGTAGTAGATTAAAAAATTGCTGCAGAAGGAAAACCTCTGGGTACAACATGTGGTGACCAGGTAAAAAAATTGATGTGTTTGAGACATGCCCTGAGGAGAATATTGGGCAGAAAGGTAGTGATAAGAATGTAGATCTCTCCCAGCTGATACTGGTCTGAGTATGTTTTAGATGCTAATGAGGAGAGGAAGATGGAGAAAAATCTGGAGCAAAAATAAACAAATCAGGAAATCTGGTATGCAGATGGACTTAATCTTCACCATTAAAACACATTGCTCCACACAACATCAGACAATGGGTTCTTGGGCTGGTGGACTCAACACCGCACCAAAGAGGAGAATTTTTGACGCTGAAATGACAATTCACCTCAGGGCTCATGGATGACTTCTGTTACACGTAACTTTGTACCACTGTTGATTTCACGGTTTTGAAACAAAACGAGAAGTGGACGATTGCACTAACCAGCAAGAGGAAGCAGGTGCACAGAGGTACAAACTAGCACCCAACAAGGCCAGGGGGGAGGCTGGAAACCTCACCCTTTCGAAGACGACAGAAGAGGAATAGGAGGATGGAAGTGAGCCCAAACAGAGAAATGATGATGGTACCTAACAACAGGGACACAGCCTAACTGGGTTCTTGGCCACAGACAGAGAGAAAACACACAGGGATCTGGCTAACCTTAGGTAAAGATCAGAGGGAAAGGTAAGAACAGAGGAGTGAAAGAACTAACAACAACATTTCAATTAGAGTATGTGAAAATCAGCTCAAGAAACAGTCTGTCCTACCTTCCAGACCGGTAGCTCAGAAGTTTCTCCAATTCAGTGTCTCATCTCCTCCAGTCTGTCCTGACACAGCCTCCAGGAGAATGCAGGCAGCAGCAGAGCTGGCACTGGACGTGTCAGACCCTGTGTGTGTCCCACAGAGAGGGACCAGAAGGGGAAACGCTCAAAGTCTGCTAAATATGGAAAATTATGTGTGTATGTGTGTGTGTGTGTGTACTGGGTGTCTGCAGGGTCCTCTGTGACAGGGGCTGCCCTGCACTGGACATGTCTGCTTCCAACCAGTTCAAGCCACTTCCAGCCAGTTCCAGCCAGTGGCATGGTGGCCCCAGTGAAGCCCTTCAGGGGGGTCTGTGGCACCACCATGAAAACATGACTGAGAACAGGCAGAAAACACCAGAAAGGCAGAGAGGGAGGGAAAATGATTGAGAAATAGCAGGAAAAATAGCGATGGGGAAGGGTGCGTGAGTGCTGCTCTGCAGCCATGGAGGACACTGCGCCGAAGCAGGTGGGTGTTACCCGACAGGAGCTGCCACAGAAAAGCAGGAGAGGGAAGAAACAGCAGACAGAAACTGCCATGACCAAGGGGGCTTCTGGTGGAAAATACAGAAATGGAATGGACGGGAGCCAGATCTGTAAAAACAATAAGCTAAGATGGTTTTACTACTAAAAAAAAATAATAATTAAAATAATCCTTCCTCTCACTGCCTGGGCCTGAACCAGATACTGTAGGGAGTCTGAGGGGGGGTTAAGACAGATCCACTCCATAACCTCAGTGGCTTTCCACTGGTGATTTTCCCCACAGTTTCTATGTGAATGTTTTCTGATTTACAACCAGTCACCTGGAAGTCTAATATTTCCCAGCTGCATCATGGGTGGAATTTGTTCTCTTGGGATATCTTGAGACCTTTCACAAAAAGGCTGTCTTTGCCTCACTTCAAACTAAAGGAGGAATGAGCTCATGAAGTCCAATTTATTCTGAGCACAGACCAAGTTTTAGTGCACTCAGCAATGCTCATGGCTTCTAATCTTCTCTGAGTGAGGAAATTACTAACGGAAAGAAACTTCGGAAGATAAGCAATGTAGCAAACTTCCTTTTTCACTGACAGATATTTCTATTTCATATAGATTGTTTCTGTCCTGGTAATTATAGGAATATTAGCAACTACTTAATTGGGGTTTTTTAGTTGTTCTCTGGTTTTAATTGATTAATTTCATGGATATGTGGCAATATGATTTACTCCATCTTATAATATATCTTGGTATCTCCCATTCCAGAGCTTCCTTAGGATGTGTTTCCCTGATAGTTGTGCTTCTTTCCCATTCTCTCCTTTTTCTTTCTCTCTTCACAGAATCACAGAAT
>NW_010167449.1:0-15081 GCF_000695765.1 Mesitornis unicolor
ACACCACTTGTGACTGGCCACCAACTGGATTATTTCTGTCACCACAACTCTCTGAGCTCAGCCATCCAGCTAGTAAATCACTAAGATACCCTAGGAAGACTGGGATTTCAGCAGACTACCTAGTACCATAAGCAGCAAACACCAGCCTTCATGATACTCACTAGAGTTTGTACATGCAGCTATATTTTTATTAAGTAAGGCAATCCCAGCCCCATCCATAAGCATCTCAAAGTTCACATCCCATCAAGGTTCTTGGCCAATTTGTCACAGTAAGCTGATGAGTCTGTTAGCAGAAGTCCCCAGAGGGATGGTTTGGAACTACTCCTTCCTATTTGCCCTCCAAACAGATTTTCACAAACTACTGTCAAACCCCGATACTTGAACTCTTCCTGTAGAAGTGATAGTGTAAATATATAAAACACTTTAGTACCACAGCACACAGAGTTACCTAATTTCTTAACTCGTATGAATCTACAAATAAGACGGGATGAAGACAGCCCCTTCTGTGTGGGCAGGAGATGCTCGCTTGACCTCTGGCTAGAGTACCACTGCAGCCACAAGCAATCTCCAGTGTCCCTCTTACGAAATGAATGAGTCAGAGGTAGTTTCTGGTCACCAGTTGGCAATCAAAGCCAATCTTAGCAAAATCTACATAGGATGCGGTGGTCAGTATTTGGCCTGTGATGTCCTGTGTTACACACAACTATATTATCCTTTAAAATATAGGCAGGGCCACTGCCTATGTCCCTGCACATATAATCTCCAGCACCCAGCTGTGCTCTTTGGAAGATTCCTGGTCTTTCTTGACATCAGATATGTAGAATAAGAGGAACAGAAGTAAAACTTTTTCATGATATTTATAGAGATATCTGTACAGCAATCTCTTTTTACTGAACCAGACCCATAACATCACTGAAAGAGAATGATCAGGGACTGTAAACAGCTCAGGATAGGTTTACTACAGGTTTACTACAGCAGCATCCTTGGTAACATGGCTGAGGTGAAAGAAATAATGAGTGAGCAGGCCTGTGTAAGGATGAAGTGAACACACGGAGGTTATAGGTGCAGCCACACTCCCCAGCCCTGCTCAGTTCCCAGCACTAGGCCTATGTGCCAAGCAGGTTTCCACTATACACAGTAGGGGAAGCAAAATACTTTCTCAAATTACATTCTGTCTCTTCCCATAGGCAATTACTTCAGCAGCTGAAATGTCTGCAATTAATTGGTGCAGGAAACTGTTGCATCTCACCTCCTATTTCAGCAGGAGTTTTGTGGGGTTGCAGAAAGGCAGGAGCAGCTGCTGCTCTATTTTGGGAGGAAAATGTGCAGGACGCTTCTCTGCAGGAAAGAAGTTCTAGAATGGGTCGAGGAATAGCCAAGACAAAAAAACAAATTACAAAGTATTGGTGACTTCAAACTGTAATCATAGTAGGCTTCTTGATCTTTTATTACCCTCATAAATTAACCAATGTGCACCTCTTTTCTAAAACCTTGAAAAATCCCATAGAATTTATTTATCATGTTCTTCCAAGAACAGTCTGTGAAGCAGGGCTTTTCCTGGCACAGAATGCTAGCACTTCAGTCCTCCAGAGCAGTGTTAAACCTGCAGGTCACTTCAGTTCAGCCACAACCCTGCAGAGTCACCCCTGCTAACATTTGAGCCAGATCTTGCAGTTCTGCTGTTTTGGTTTGGGTTTTTTTAATATATATTAAATATTATTAATGTTTACTTGCATGTAAAACATACAGAAGGAATAGGAAAGACCCACCATTTCCAGGAAGGAAAGGAGAAAAAGAGAAGAGGCCATTATGATTCTCTGAATGACTGCTATACCGATTTGTTCAGCAGCAAGACCTCCCTTCTGCAAAGTGCTAGAAATTATTTGGTCACAACCAATGTCATTGAATCAGGTCACATTTGGAAGAGAGGTAAGAGATCATGATAACCTGTGTCAGGGATCTTTGGCAGCTGTAGTAGTTTTAGGTAATCTGGTTTTATAGCTTAACATGTACAGGTGCACACACACATGCAGTACTTGAAGCAGAACCTGTTCATCCTTGGGGTGACACACAGAGGCAGTACTCAACATACAGCAGTGCCCTGGAAAGCTTGCAGAGATGCTGGAGAACCCAAACCAGGTCCACCAAGAGGTCTGCTTTCCATCTTCATCTGGTGGCATGGCATAGCACAGGGACACCAACGCTGAGGTTGGTATCAGGAAGCAGATTAGCATCAAACTGTCCAAACCTCACAGCCAACTGCTGGAACTCAACAGCTCAGGTGCCAAGGTGGCAGTCATTCGCTTCTGGTGCCAAGTCCTTGCAAACAAGGATTTAAGTGATTTATATGCAATTCACTCAAATAAAATTTCTGCATTACTTCCTCCCTAAGCTTTCAAGAAATCATGAAGTTCCATTGTTGGTTTTGTATTGTCATTAGGGGTCACATTTGTCTAGAGAAGATCAACAATTCTAGGACTTTAAGAGAGAAATACATTCGGTACTAGAACAAAAAACAAGTGTTCTGCCACTGGGCTATGCAATCATGAACGATATGGAAAACACTTGCTATTTCTCACAAAGCAAGAGGTAATGGGGGATAAGGCAGAGTGGGAGCGGTGGTTAAATTGCCAGGCAAACACACCTGAGACAACCTGTGGGAAATGTTTTCTGTGTAAATAGCATGTAAATTGAGGAACTCAATGTCACCAGATGCTTTGAAGATTAACCGTAAATTTTGTGTAACATGAGGTTCACATGGGTCCACCTGTCCAGTTTGTATAGGTCCCTCTGGATGACATCCCGTCTCTCTGGTGTGTCATCCACACCACTCAGCTTGGTATCATCTGCAAACCTGCTGAGGACGCACTCAGTCTGTATCACTGATGAAGATATCAACCAGCGCTGTTCCCAGTACAGACCCCTGAGGGACACCACTTGTCACCTGTCTCCATCTGGACATTGAGCCACTGACCACTACCCTCTGGATGTGATCATCCAATCAATTCCTTATCCCCTGAATAGTCTACCAATCAAATCCGTATCTTTCCAATTTAGAGGAAAGGATGTTGTGGGAGACCGTGTCAAAGGCCTTGCAGAAATCCAGAGAGATGCCATCCATTGCTCCTCCCTTGTCCACTGATGTACCCACTCCATTGTAGAAAGCCACTAGGCTGGTCAGGCAGGACTTGCCCCTAGTAAAGCCATGCTGGCTGTTTTGAATCACCTCCCTGTCCTCCCTGTGCCTTATCAGAGCTTCTAGGAGGATCTGTTCCATGATCTTCCCAGGCACAGAGGTGAGGCTGACAGGTTGGTAGTTCCCAGGGTCCTCCTTTCTACCTTTCTTCAGAATGTGTGTGATGTTTCCCTTCTTCTAGTCACCAGGGAGTTCACCTGTCTGCCTTGACTTTTCAAATATCATGGAGAGTGGTTTGGCAACTAAATCAGCCCATTCCCTCAGGGCTCTGGGAGCTACCCCAGATGAGTCTATCAGGGTCTAAGAAATGTGATGTTATATATGTAACCTCCAGTTGAATAAGTTTTTAAACCACTGCTTGCTGAAAGCTGAGAGTGCGTTATGGAGGAAGCATACCACAATTTTTATATTTTTCCTATTCATCACTGGCCACAAGAGACACCTGACACTGGGCTGAGCTGTTTTGTATGAGTTAGTATTAAAGTGTTTTTCTGCAACTACAGATCTCTACCTTAGCAGAGTTTTAACCTCTTCTAGTTCACTTTCACCCAAAATGTGATCTTGTTAAAGGAAAACAAGTAATACTGATAGCTCAGGAATCATGATCAAGAAAAAAATTAGAAAGAACACACTTGTTTTGCCATTCAGGAAAAAAAATTACTAAGAATATGTGGCAAAACACCTTAAATACATTTAGTTTTTAAACTAAAGAACATTGTTCAAACTGTTTTCTGCCTGGAAAAAAATATAAAAGACTAAATTTATAATAAGCAAGATTTCAGTTAATCATAAAAAAAGTCATAATCATGAAGTTAGTTAAGCATTATAGTAGACAACTGAGACTGTAGAATCCTGTTCAAGTGGGATCCTCAGCAACAGGTAAGACAAGTCTTTGTCAAGATGTCTAGATGGAGGCTACTTCTGTTCATAGGAAGAACTGCATGGTTTTATCAAGTCTATTCCAGCCTGCATGTCTAGGACTTCAATGGATCTAAGATGCTAAGAACAAAATTAGTGAAGACTAAAGAACACAAAGTGCAGGCCAGGGAGTAGACAAGGGGAGTCAGAGTTGCCTCTAGAAAATTATATATTTGACCAAGTTAGTATATCTAAAGCCTTGTGGTAATATTTGAAACAGTTGTTATAGCCCATTTGAGAAAGACTCAGCAGCAAGAGAGGAGGGTGTCATCATTCAGACAGTTGTTCTATCAACTGCCTCCTCCCACCCGGGGAGGGGAATTGGGAAAAGGAAAGGAGTCCTGTGGGTTAAAATAGAAACAGAGTTAATAAAATAATTTTAAAACAGTATTAATAATAGCATTAATATAAAGTACACAGAGTTATACTCAGCCAATATAGTGGTTGCAAGCTGTGATGGTTATAAGGAGCTGGGAAGTAGGCCTCGGAAGTAGAATGATGGCGAGTCCCTCCTGGGACGACAGCCATTGAGGAAAGAAAGGGCTATCCCCAGCAAACTCCCCAGTTTATCATGGCCATGATGTTTACGTTATGGGATAATTTTGTTGGCCATCCTGGGGTCAGCTGCCCTGGTTTTTGCTCCCCCAGGCTTCTGCACCTCACAAACTCAAAACTGCTGAAGAGCTTGATCACTGCATACCAGTGCTCACGAGAAACTAAGACGAAGTGTCTTATCAACTTTGTTCCCATGAAATCAAATATTGTAGTCTTTGTAGAAATGCAGCTTTTCTTAATAGAAAACTGATTCTATGATTCTATCCCAGTGAAATCAGGACAGAGGGAAATCTGCATTTGATCACGGTAAGTTGCTCTGGAAAAAGAAGTATTAATACAACTCTCTTTCCAGTGATGTATTTTCCATGTTCACTGTGAGACCTCCACAGTTAAAAACCCTGCAGATCTTCTGTTTCATGCCCACCAGGCAAAAAATAATGCTTTGCTTCTAGTCGAGAGCTATTCATAGGCTGACCTGCTGCCTAGCACCTGTACTAGCTGGCCAGCCCACATGGTGCTGGTTTGGCAAAGCAGATACTAGGACAGCATCACAGCAAAGTTCTGCTGGTCTCTTCCCCAGGGGGTTCATTGACATTATAGGCACTTAATTACTATCGTGATGGCAAGCCCTCTGCCTAAATTGTCATCAGTGGATGTCACAGGCATCATAGTAATCATCATAGGAAATAAATGATTCAGGTAGTGACTGGTTCACCTACTGGTTTCAGTAGGACACGTCTTTTCTCTTGCCTGTTGAATGGAAGATTTAAGGGATGATTTGACAAGAGTTTAGATGCACCTACATTTCAAAATAGAGGGCCTTCCATTACTACCAACAAAGATATAATAAGCTCGAGTAGTCTCATACTGAAATCCTGACCAGCAATGAAGTACTCATTTTTAACCCTATCCAAGGACATTTTAGGTCATTTCTCCCCTTGCACTCACTGCAAAGCACCCTCAAAGGAGAGTGCATCAGGCTTATCTGGGCATTCTCCCTGTCCTCCAGCAGCCTCCAGTTCCCCAGCCACAGCTCATTTCTGGCACAGGTTTCTTCTCCATGTTGGCAAATATGGTGCTTGTAGCTAACAATCTATTAGCGATAATTAAACAGCAGGTGCCGCTTTGGGAATCAGCTGCTGTAATCTGTTGTAGTAAAATAATGAAAACATCTTTTGAGTCAGATGGTGCAGAGACCATGGGTTACAGGACAACAGATGAAATTATGGAATGATCTTCGGTAGGTGCAATAACATAGCTGGGTTAAGTTTCGGGGCTTGATCCAGAGGACAAAACACTGAATTAATTCTAAATTGCCTTCAGCAGCACTAGACCAGACCAGTAGTGTTTGCTGTGTTAAAGTATGGTTGTTCTCACTGAAATCAGTGTTTGGCACTGCCTGAGACCATGGCAAGTGACAGTCCCCCAGGACTGCGGGCATGATGGGTAAAGTACAGAGGGAAAACAGAGAAGCAAGTAAGAAAGAAACCTTGTCATGTCCCTTCTCTCAGCAAAGATTTTTTGCTTCATTTGAGACTGAGCTTCACATGGATTCCTGATCATTCAGAAAGAAAGATCTCAAGAATTGCCAGCACATACCCTGAGCAATACTGCTCTAACCTCTTACAACAAAGCCAAACGATAAGCAGCTTTAGTCACCAATGACTGCAAACATGGCCTCTCTCACCACTGCTGCACTTCCCTCAAAACTCTGTCATCCTCTGCCTTCTCACTGAGTGTGGGAAGGATGTGGTTCACCAAGAATAATTTATCAAATTCATCCCAATTGCTCAATTAATTATCCTTTAGCTTCAACATGAGGAACCAGTTTCTACCTTCTACAGCAGGCCTATTTTTAGTGAAGCATCAATTTTCTCTGTTTTATCATCCCTTATTCACTGTTAGTCCTGCCCACACAACAAATCTGGCACTGATCGCTTGTGGTAGACAAATATTTTTGGATTAGGCTATGAAAGAGGCAAGAGGAAGGGTGTAGAGAAAAGGAGTCTTGATAACCAGAAAGAGCATCACTGTAAATCAGAATTCACATGGAGAAAGCAAACCTAACAGAGAGAAAGGAAAAAAACATATTAGTATGTAGAAGTGAATGTTTGTGAATATAAATCCACATAAGTGACAACCATCCCTCAGCTTCTGCCAGTGCAAATTTAGATCAGCAAATTCAAGTCTATATGAAGGAAAGCCTCAGAGCTGGCTAGTGTTCCTGGTCTGCCAAAGACAGCCCTGCCTGTTGTGCAAGACCGTCCCTTCCTACCAAACCATGGAAAACAGGAGAGGCAAAACTGACAGAGCATTTTGCAGGCATTTTATATCCTCATGACAATTTCTGACTCTGAACAGCTGTCAGACAAATGACTGATCCTATCTGAGAACTCACCTCTGTGTTAACTGCTTGGCTGAAACGAAAATAGGTACCAGATACAGTCAATTCAAGAAAACACTGCTCTGAGTGATGGTCCTGCTATTTGAATGGGAAAAGGGGAGATGACAAAAGGAAATATCCTCCTTGTCTACATTCATCCACCTTGTAATGATGCTAGCAGCTGAAGTAATTTGAAGTGAATGGCTTTAAGGCACAGTCCAGCTCTGCATGTTCCATGCAAGGTCAATCATGGTAAATGGGTGACACCTAGCACCACATGGCTTCAGCTGCAGTCACCCTCCAGCAAGTCTTTCAGAAACCGTTAAGCATAGTCTCAGCCTCTAATTTCAGGTCCTGTCCCTAACCCAGCTCATCTGACCACACCTGCTTTCCTGAAGGTCTGAAGGTGAATCCAGAGCTGGACTAGATGCAAGTGATGAAGTAGCATAAACTGCTTCACACCACAGTACCTCAGCTCATCATCAGAATTCAATCTTCACAACTCACATCATAACCTAGATATTCATTGAGACTGCCTGAGCTGGGCAAGGTAAAACAAAGCAGTATGACCAGCCCCCTTTGACCTGCATGCTCTGCTATGGTGAAGGAGAAAAGGTATTGAAAATTACAAAATTAGTTGTAAATTTAGTGTAAAGCCCTACATTTCTGAGCTTCAGCCTGCTTTATACAAGCCCAGCCACACTCTCTTTTGTGAGCTGTGTTAATATTTAAGAGCCTTGGGGCACCTTGAGCTTACTGCCATCCTTAAACCCCAGCCTATGAGAAGTAAAGGGCCTCTCAAAATTATGCAGTCCAAAGAATGCCTGAAACTTGATGACAGAAGTTTATTGGATTCAGGACAGCAAGAAGCACACTTGTGTCTGACTGAAAATGTTATTAATGCTATAGGTCCTGTTATAGACTGAGGAACCCATAGCAGAATGGGACGCAAAGACAGAGCCACCTGGAAAGACTGAAGGGACAAAACACGAGTGCAAACTATTCATACACTGCTTATTGCTCTGTATATACATGCCTACCACTTTTATCCCTCAGTTACAATTCTGATCCATGCTAGCCCTGGATGTGATCTCCAGCCACAGTGCATGCATGAAAGGAAAATAATCCTCATTTGATCTGAAAATCTCATATTCCTGACTTCAACCGCTGCCCTGGGACTGCTGAAAGAAACAACTCCTCCCAGCCACGCCAGGTGTTTAAATAGTTTGGACTGGAATTCACTGCCGTAAGCCACTGTTTATCAGTTACTAAACCTGGCTATCAGCCAGTGCCCCAGACTATTAACTGTTCCAATAACTCCATCAGCATTCCTGTCATCTCCTTCTGGAAAACTGAGGAGCTTCAACCAGACAGATAAAAAATAGAAACTCAATATCAGAGGTACCTATGATCAGTCCAAATACCCAAGCTGTCTGCAGCTATGAGTGTGTCCATCCCTTCCAATATGGACAGAGGGAAGGTAAACCCTGTGGCAAGGCATTTATCTTAGTGATAGGCTCCAACAGTGTTTTCAGGAAAGGAGCATAGTTTGGGAGGCAAATTAGCAACCCAGCACAGCTTCCAGGACTGCTGTCAGTAACTAGGAGGAGCTGGAACAGAAGGTATTATGCTCCACCTAGGAGTCTGCCCCAGAGCCCCAGGCCAAACATTGCTGCCTACCATCCACTCCCCTAGGTGTGGCCAAACCTGCCAGTATCGCTGCACCCTCGCCAGCTCTGTGCAAGGTTCATGGGCACTGATGGAGCCGTCTCCCATCATCCTTCTCCCTGCATTGTCAAACAGAAAAACCCAAGATAATACTGGCACATTTTTCTTCCATAGACCCATGTTCCCAAGCCAGTAAATACCAATTCAGCAGGTTTTTCTGTTGTTATTCACTTTAAGCAGAGAAAAACCAACCCATTTGGGATTCTGCAAAGAGTCTAGAAAACCGTTTTGAGGAGCCCAAAGTGTCCCATATGGAGGACAAGGCAGACTTCACAGTACAGAGGAAGGATGCACTGTTTAAGGAAGGTTGCTCAGAAGCCTTTGATTGAGTTCTCAATTATGGTCTCCCTAGGTCATCTTAGGTATGTTCCTCTTGGATCCCATTTTTCCTTATCTGTTAAACAGGGGTAGCAAAGTATCTCATTTATTCATACCCCTTTTGTCAGGCCAGATTGCATAGTCTGCAGTTCAGGTCTGGTTGTGGTCTTAGTTAAGACTTGAGTCCATGGGTCCACACTAGAACTGAGTTTAACCCAAGCTGCTTAAGACACCAAGGGAGGCAGAGAGCCCTTACCATGATCAGACTTCCATTTCTCTTGTTCCCAAGAGGCAGGACCTACGCAAAGCTCCTGCTGCGGTTCCATCCATTCCCACTGTGAAATCACTTCCAGGAAAACGAGGTTAACTTTCTGGAAATGCTTTCCCTCAGTCTCAGCAGGGCAGAGGCTTTAGTCTTTGCTTCCTTCACAGGCGCCACACCTAAATATAAACTATATTAAAGAAAGTGGAGGATTTTGGTGTTGTCCCCCACCCCACAATTTTTACCTTTTGCTAGGGTGTGGAAAGTGAATAATCCAACTGAGCATTCCTTAACTAACAAAGTTACAGTTGGCTGCTTAATTAGGAATTTAATAAATGTGACTTAATTATCTCTTAATGAGATTGCTTTATTAATGCCCATGGCCACAGCCCTTTAGGGCTCTCAGTCTCGATAGATCTCAAAAGCTAGGCTGAGTCAACACTTGAATAAACAGTTACCAATAAAATACCTTGTGCTGCCAGAGATGGCATTTGAATTTTACTAGGTGATTCCTTTCCCAGGTTCTCTTCCCAGTACCTTTGCAGAGTGCCAGCTACAGCTTTGCTCTCAGAGGTTCCTTTCCCACGTGAGATGCAAATGGAGAACTCACCACTTTTGACACAGCTCACAGCAGGCAAAGTTTTAGAAGTCTGACTGGCCAGGCCATACTTCAGCTGGAGTAATTATAGTTCTCTTTACTTCAGTTTCCACCAGGAACCAGTTTTCTCCACTTCTGAAGAGCTGTTGTGCAATGCTGTCTTGTACTGTTAAGACATGCTAACAGGACAGACTTTTGGCATCTCCTTAGGTACCTGAAGTACCTATAAAACACTCCTTGGCCATCTAGCACACTTATCACTATTAATATTAGAAGAGAAGCATGTATGAAAAGCTCTCATTTTTATTCTCAAATGGCTTCTTTCAGTTGCAAGCAACTTCACTGAACTTTGACTTTTTCAGATGGGACTTTGCCCTTCTAGTTTCTGCCTAACATTTTTCGAAAGCTTGGTTCAGCTGTTTTTCAGTTTTAAGGCAGCGAGGAGGCAGGGAAAAATACAACTGTTGCCATGATTTAAGAGTTAAAATAAATATTCTGTCACCTTGTTTTAAGCAATCCCACACTTCCCCATGAAAACAGAACTTTAAAAGTTGGCTCAGACATACACTTCTTAGTTTTCCAGTGAAAACACATCTTAAATTAGCTGAATCACATAACACCTACAGAACTAACCTATCCAGAATCCACTACTTAAAATCCAAGAACAAATGGCTCAAGGGCAGTCCTGAGGAGAAGGACTTGGGGGTGTTGGTCAATGAAAACTCAACGTGAGCCAGCAATGTGCACTTGCAGCCCACAAGGCCAACAGCATCCTGGGCTGCATCAACAGAAGTGTGGCCAGCAGAGCAAGGGAGGTGATTCTGCCCCTCTGCTCTGCTCTGGTGAGACCCCACCTGCAGTGCTGTGTCCAGTTCTGGGGCCCCCAACACAAAAAGGAGATGGAGCTGTTGGAGCAGATCCAGAGGAGGCCATGAAGATGATCAGAGGCTGGAGCACCTCCTCTGTGAAGACAGGCTGAGAGAGTTGGGGCTGTTCAGCCTGGAGAAGAGAAGGCTCTGGGGAGACCTTATTGCAGCCTTCCAGTTCCTGAAGGGGGCCTGCAGGAAAGCTGGGGAGGGACTTTTTACAAGGACAGATAGCGATAGAATGAGGGGGAATGGTTTTAAGCTGGAAAAGGGGAGATTTAGACCAGATATTAGGAAGAAATTCTTTCCTGTGAGGGTGATGAGACACTGGCCCAGGTTGCCCAGGGAAGCTGTGGATGCCCCCTCCCTGGCAGTGTTCAAGGCCAGGTTGGACAGGGCTTTGGGCAGCCTGGGCTGGTGGGAGGTGTCCCTGCCCATGGCAGGGGGGGAGGAACTAGATTATCCTTAAGGTCTCTTCCAACCCAAACCATTCTATGATTCTATGATTCTAAATCCGGAGGTGAGTCTGTTAGGCAATAACTGCTCAATAGCAGCAATGGTGATAAAGATCATGGCTCTTGGAGGCTATAAAAGACATTTTGCAGAAGCTGTTCTTCAGGTCAAAGGACAGTGGTTTAAAGAAAAGGTTACATCCAACATTCAAAGAAAGGAAGATGGTGCCAGAGAACAGCCTGGACCTGATTTTTAGTTGTTGTTGAAAAAGTAAACAAACAAGCAATGCTCTCCCACCTGCACCAAGTAATGCTGTTAATTCAGTACAGAGCAGAGCAGCAAAACCAGCTGAATCAGTAACAGAGAGCATGCAGCAACCTCTGGGGAACAAATGCCTGATGAAGTGACAGCTCAAATGGAGTCTGTAGCTGACAGAACAGCAGCATGAAGCTGCAGTTTTAACACACGACTCTTATCCAGCTAGCAGGAGAGTAGATGCTAGACAATGAAGAGCCCCCCTTTTGTTGCCATGGCTATCCACATCCCAGACAAGGCTAGAAATAGTTTTTTATGAAATCCAAGTATTTTAGGACCTTGTACTCAACAGACCTTCTCCAGTCCTTTCAAGGCATGCTGAGCCTTGGTACAGTGTTCCCTGTACTGGGATTTGAACTACCCAGTGTTTCTTAGATGCAAAACAACTACAGCCCTGCACACGTTTTTGCCTGGCCTGCCACAGAATGAAGGCATGTTTCCCAACAGGCAGTTTTCTGCTTTTTGAAGCCACCCCAAGCAGTCTGCTCAGCATTACAGCCAACACGGACTGCTGCCACACAGCAAGCAGAGGAAACGTCCTGGACCAGGTTTATTTGGAGCTGGTATCTCTGATGGTAAGCCAGTGCCTTGTGCAAAGCTTCCAAGCAGAACTGACAATACCTCTACAGCAGGACAGCTCCTGTTTCCCTCTTACCACAGATCCTTCTTCTTGTGTAAAAACAGCAGAAGCTGTATTGTCAGGGATGGGACAGGAAGCAGTAAGCTGACAATCAGAGGCCCAGCCACTTCTCTTGACTTCACCACTCTTCTCCTCTACCTCCCTAAGTTAGCTGCCACTTCTCTGCATTCACACTGTTTTCTACCCCAAAGATGTCTAGTCTGTACAGGTCACAGGTTCGTCAAGCCGTGGGCACCATCTCAATATATGTATGCTACCAGCCCAATGCAAAGGAGAGCATGACTAAAATATTTTAAATAATTAAATATCAACTAATAAAAGCCATATTGTGTAGGAGGTGCTGGCCAGCTTCTCTTCTTTTCATGCACTTGAAGGCTAAATGCTCTGTAGTGCCTTCCTGTGTCAGCTATTCTGGAGAGTGCAACATTAAGGAAGCATCGCTTGCTTTTCTGTCTCAAGATCTAAAAGTAACTCTGGCCTTTGGGTGACAGAGACAGAAGGACAGAGAATGAAACCCCCCAGTAAAGGTGTTCCAAAACATGAACAGCAAGGCTAGCTGTTGTCACCCATTCCTAGGCAGCATTACTACAGGAAACTGTCAGTGCCACTAACACAACATGCTGGACCCTCTGGCTCCGACCTCACCAAGCCTGATGGCGCATTTGCCAGGACGAGGTGCTTGACATTGTAGCCAGCCTAGGAGACTCAGTGACATTTTCAGCCACACCTAAAGGAAGTGAGGTTCACCGATGCCTCACTACGCTGTATCTGGGACAAACAAAGTGCAGTCACTCTCCCTGCCATGCTCTCACCCATCTCATGGCCACTGCTTTGCCAGCTGCCCAGGCTCATGCCTCCAGCCAGTCTCACAAGCAAGAGAACCTGGTGCTCCTGATCAGTCTTCCCATGCAAGAACTGCTCTTCCTGAGCGGGTAGCCAAAGTTGAACACACAGGGTTCTTATTCTTCAGTAAGAAATTTCAAGGGTTCTCTCCTCTTCCTCCTGCTCTCTACTTCTGCTGTAGCTTGCTGAACTCACATTTTCTGCCTTTCCTTGACTCTGGTGAATGCAGCTGTGAAAGCCACAGACCAAGAACAGCTGGCCCAAAAGAAAGCAGCAGCAGCCATCTCAGTTCATTTTCAGCTCTTCCAGCCCCTTCTCTTCTGAGACAGCAGGAGAAACGCTGCCCTGACACCAAAGCTAGAAAATTAGCAATTCACCTTCCCTTCTGCTACCTGCACACGCAGATCACCCAGAGAGCAGCGCCAAGGGCGGGCAGCAGCTATGGCCCCACAAGTGCCAAGCCACTGGCTTACACACAGGGAAGAGGAAGTTGTTATCCATCCCCAGTAACACAAAACAGCTGCTGCCTGGCTAAGACAGCCACAGCTCACCCCTGCTTGGGGCTGAGCAGCAGCTGTGCTTGGGAAACCTTCTGCTTATGGTCCAGATTCCCAGTGAATGAGGAGGCACCTCAGGAGGTCACAATGAAATCAGCACCCAAAGTCTTTGCCTAAGCTGGTTCCGCAAATCAGCCCAGAGGCCTCACTAGCATGGCCCTTCTCTTAAGACATCCTTTTTCTCCAGGTTCTGCTTGGTTCAAATAGGTGATGCTGCAGCACATCCCAAACACATGTAGCTAGAATGTATTGACCAGGCACTTTGGAAACATTAAAGAAAAAAAAAAGGAAGTCCCAGCCTTCCCGTGACCTGCCTTGGCACCTCCATCCCAACTCAACTTACAGCACAGGTTGCTCTGCCTGTCCCACACCCTTGTTCAGCTCCACCAGTGCAATTCAAGGGTCTTTAAGGCAAGGTCTCTTGTGAAGCCTATGTAAGCATACAATGATAGGGCTCTGCACTGGAAAAAGACTTCAGCAAGGCTGCTTTAGCTAGGGGATAAACAAAAGACAAGGTGAGGTCATTTAAAACCCACCTTCCCCAGAGGTGTCCTGCCCAGTGACTGTTTACCTGTCAGGAGCATGAGAACCTTGCAGAAGGACGGATACCAGTGCTCCTCCAACCTCCTCTCTCCCATGGCATGTGAGTGGCCCAAACCAAAAGGTTGCACAGAAAATAATGTTCCTATTGTCAGAGGCTAAAATTGCCTGTCTGAATATTGTAGTAGTAGGTTAACGATGCATCCCCACACAACCCACACAGTATCACAAGGCAGGCAGGTCACCTCCAGCCCAGATTTCAATTAAAGAGCATGTTATAGTTAAAACCATCTCTGCTTGCTTTTCTTTTGGGTTTAAAGTTCCTCCACAAGGAGGAAAAAAAAAGCAGTTGCTTTTAGTGCATGTTTATTATTAGTCTCATCTACATTACAACCTCTTCAACTCACTGGAATGAACAGGAAACTCACTGAGAGAGAACAAACAGCACATGGCAGCCCTGCAAAAGGTACATGGTCATTTGATAAGGAGAATTTAGTTTTAATTAGCAGTGGTAAAGAGGGGTTTGTGGTGTGACAAATCTCAGAATAAGGATTAGCCTCCCTGTAGCACCTTGCTCATCATTTTTAGCAAGAAATGGCAAGACATAAAGAAATATTAAACCTCATGCTTCAGGGCTGGAGCCAAACAGATTCAGAGATGTGGAAGAGACATCTCACACATGCCTTTTCTTACAGGAAAAGTCTTGCATTTTCCTTTGAAAAGAGTAGTGACATCTGTGCTGGCAATGGGTGAGGTATATATACTTCAAAGCTGTTGTAGGATGACAGTTCCTGGACCAACACATGACACATGAATGCACACATGTTGCAGGGTGAAAAGGAGCAGCCACAGAGGTTATCCGTGGACCCTACTAGGGAGATGAGGCAGTCTCACCCTACTGCTGCAGTG